>NC_058412.1:94663440-94665492 GCF_002201575.2 Neomonachus schauinslandi | reverse complement strand
TCACACTTCTGTCTTGTCAAATTTTTGCCCATATCATTTGCTGGTTGGAATTTGCCTTCTCTTCTTTCCCCTTCCCACCCTCTGCCACTCTGGCCTGTAACTAGCAGGAAGAAACAGGGAGAAGCAAAAGGTCATAGACCCAGGGATTTCCAATAGCTCAAGAGATGTCCTGGTTCTGAAGGCAAAGCTGGTCTGTACCAAGTTGATATGTGTTGGACCAGCAGATGGAAGTATCCCCTGCCCAGAGTTTGAGTGTGGGTCTCTGCCATTCTTTGAAGAATCCACTTCTGAAGGTGTGTCGGTCCATTATGGAAGGGCAGCAGGCTGCTCCAAGTCACTGTGCTGGTCCCCTTAGGCTCTACTGCATCTCCACGGTAGTAATGCAAGGTTGCCTCTTGGTTTATGTGGTCTAGGAGAGCACACTGAGGCACAGGCAAGTCTGGTAATTCAGCCTAACCCTCAGGAGGTTCGTTGCTGATTGAATATTTCTGTATTCTACAGCGCTTCACTCATACATTACCTTGAAATTATTAGCTATTCAACAAAACATATATCTAGTGTCAGCTTGTTTTGCTTATCTGCAGGGTGAGTGAAGGACCACACAGGGCAATTTAAACAACTTGACAGAATCAGGACATTTTTTACTGGTGGTGGTAGTTGCTGGACACTAAGGAAAGACAGTGAGCATTGTGGAAAGTTCTAAAGCTATTGAAATGAGTTAACGGGGCTGATCAGTTTGGGGCATTTTGTCCTTTAACTCATGTCCTTCTAAGGGAGCCTGGCTGGGCATGTCCTTCCTTTGCAACCTCCTGTGATTGCCCAGTTGTGTCTCCTGACAGCAGCAGGGCCACAAGTGTGGGCCAGCACCCTCAGAGTAATAATACCTTATGGTATTTTAAAAAAGTAATTGCAGAGGAGACATTTGATCTTTATGACTTGCACCATAAGACTTTCTTGGAATCTTTGCAAGGGGTTGGTTGGAACAGAACTTTTCCATCTCTACTATGGTCTATAAAAATCATAGTAACTGACTTCATGGAGCTTGAGTTTTTCTTTTGTTATTTTCTTCACTCTCTAATTAGATTTTGTTCATATGCGGGACAGAACAGGCTGGCAGGAAATAATCAGCACTAAAATAACTCAAAGATGGGGCCGTGGGGGTGGGCCCGACATTGCCCTAGCAGGAATAGAGGCCAGGTTTGCTGCCCTGGACCTGTGGCTCACCCCAGGAGCTCCTGTCCCAGTGAGCATTTGCTCCAAAAGGAGGCAGGTTGACTGGAGTCTTGGCTGGGAGTCTGGGAGACCTGGTGCTCTTCCCAGCCTGGCTGGTGCCTGGATGTGGTCTTGCGTGTGCTCCCTTTCAACTGACTTCACCTCTGTAGTTCTCAAAAGCAATCTGGGAATCATAATATCTGCCCTTGACTTCTTGGAATGCTAAAGGTGTCAAACTTACCATAATCTAAGGGGTTATTTATTTCCCGAGTGTGGAAAAAGACTTTAAAGAGCTGAAATTAAAATTTCAGGTTATGTCTGTGGTTCCTTTGAGGAAGGAGGTACTCCTTCTGTCAACCGTAGGCTCAAAAAGGAGAAAGAAGGGGGCACCTGGGTGGCTCAGTTGGTTAAGCGTCTGCGTTTGGCTCAGGTCATGATCTCTGGTTCCTGGGATCAAGTCCTGTGTCCGTCTCCCAGCTCAGTGGGGAGTCTGCTTCTCCCTCTCCTTCTGTTCCTCCCCCTTGCTCGTGCTCTCTTTCTCTCTCTCTCAAATAAATAAGTAAATAATCTTTTTAAAAATTTTTTGTTATGTTAATCACCATACATTACATCATTAGTTTTTGATGTCGTGTTCCATGATTCATTGTTTGTGCATAACACCCAGTGCTCCATGCAGAATGTGCCCTCTTCAATACCCATCACCAGGCTAACCCATCCTCCCACCCCCCTCCCCTCTAGAACCCTCAGTTTGTTTTTCAGAGTCCATCGTCTCTCATGGTTTGTCTCCCCCTCCGATTTCCCCCCTTCATTCTTCCCCTCCTGCTATCTTTTTTTTTTTTT
>NC_058412.1:94548975-94663040 GCF_002201575.2 Neomonachus schauinslandi | reverse complement strand
TCTGTGTGTCTGTTTTTGTGCCAGTACCATACTGTCTTGATGATGACAGCTTTCTAATAGAGCTGGAAGTCCGGAATTGTGATGCCACCAGCTTTGCTTTTCTTTTTCAACATTCCTCTGGCTCTTCGGGGTCTTTTCTGGTTCCATAGAAATTTTAGGATTATTTGTTCCATTTCTTTGAAAAAAGTGGATGGTATTTTGATGGGGATTGCATTGAATGTGTAGATTGTTCTAGGGAGCATTGACATCTTCATAATATTGGTTCTTCCAATCCATGAGCATGGAATGTTTTTCCATATCTTTGTGTCTTCCTCAATTTCTTTCATGAGTATTTTATAGTTTTCTGAGTACAGATCCTTTGCCTCTTTGGTTAGATTTATTCCTAGGTATCTTATGGTTTTGGGTGCAATTGTAAATGGGATCGACTCCTTAAATTCTCTTTCTTCTGTCTTGTTGTTGGTGTATAGGAATGCCACTGACTTCTGTGCATTGATTTTATATCCTGCCACTTTACTGAATTTCTGTATGAGTTCTAGAAGTTTTGGGGTGGAGTCTTTGGGGTTTTCCACATAAAGTATCATGTCATTTGCAAAGAGTGAGAGTTTGACTTCTTCTTTGCCGATTTGGATGCCTTTGATTTATTTTTGTTGTCTGATTGCTGTGGCTAGGACTTCTAATACTATGTTGAGTAGCAGTGGTGTTAGTGGACATCCCTGCCACGTTCCTGACCTTAGGGGGTAAATAAGTAAATAATCTTAAAAAAATGAAAAAAAAAAAAAAGGAAAAGAGAAAGACCTTGAAATGGTTTTCAGGAGACGTATGGGAACTTATGAGGACATCGACAAGAAGCTGTAGTTTTTTGCCATCATTCCCCCAGACAGCGTTGGAAGCAAGTTTAAGACACCATCTCACTCTAAGACTGATCCTTCCATCAGGAATTCCTGGGCACCTGTTTTGCTCTGAAATGACTGGCAAAGAAGTCCGTTTTCTAGGGCCCCTTCAGACCTGCACCCAGAGGCAGGCAGAAGGGACAGCAGCGGTAGACATGGGTCAGCTCTGCCAGCTCTGCTTACAGCCTTCCACCCCGCCTGAGCTTTTCCTGGAGTGGGCGGAGTCCAGGGGAGCTTGGAGTCTGACCGTACACACAGTGCCCAGCGCTCAAGCTCTTTCATCAGGGTGCTCCTGGCAGCTCATTAGTGTCCACCAAAGGCTGAAGTGACTCACGGGGTGTTTGATGTCATTGTCACACTGGAGCATTGCACAGGGTGCAGTGATCAGCCTTCGAGGAGCCCTCTGAAGTGCTGTTTTGTGGGTGAAAGGATGGGGCAGGTAAGAACGATGCCCTGTTTGTTTGGTGCTCTCCCCGCACCAGCGCCCATGCCCATGCCGCACTCTGTCCCCACTTGGGCCCTGGGCTGGCAGACCGGGCAGGGAATGGGGTAGCATTTACAGAAGGACAGACAGAGGCGTGGAGGATTGAATGGGCTGCCCAGGAGCTGCTGTCTGCCTATGAGACAGCTGTGCCCACCCTGGAAGCCAGGACTCACGCGTAGGGCTGACACTCGGCGTCACTCGGCTGGGTGGGTCCCATGTGGTTGCCTCCCCCGAGAGCTGGTAAAGAGCTGTGCAGGCACACAACTGACGTGACAACAGTTCAAGACTCCCTTCCCTCTGAGGCTGTCCCTCTTCAAACAGAACAGGGCCCACTTGCTCTTCAGTGCACTCACTCATGCAGTGTTCAGTGTGCGCCACCCTGTACCAGTCACGTTACCGTGGTTGTCTGAATTAATGGGGAGCTCGGGAAAATGTGTTCCTGGGGCTCCCCCACACCACCAGCACCCCCGCCTGCTGTGCTGCTTTGCCCCATCTGGTCTATCCCCCAAGTCTCTGGCTGTAGTTACCACCAGCAATGCGTCAACTCACCTGCCATTCCCAGATGGTGACACTTCAGTTGCTGCTGGTGGTGCACCCGCCTTCACCTTGGCCTCTTGCTGTGCAGCCTCTCCTTGTCTTCTGTCATCTGCCCGTCCTTTTCTGCTCAGGCGGTCTGCGCTGCCCGTGCTCTCCGCCTCCATGTGTCTGGCCGTGAAGAATAAATACACAGGATGATGCTGGTCTCTGCAATTCGCATGCCTTCTCGGCCCTCCTACAGGACATTGACTCCCACCCCACCCTCAGCCCTGGCTTCCATTGGCCCTCCCTGACCTATGTCTGCCAGTTTCTTCCCGACCTCCCCTCTTAAGACCCACCACACCCTGGCCACTCTGTTCCTTACTGTGACGCTCGATGCTCTGGTGCTGACTGCTTGCTTTGGTCCCCCTGCTCTGTGGCTGGGCCTTGAGTGTCCCTGTCCTGCCTGCATTCTCTTGATGCTGGTAGCTGAACTGTTCCCCGCACTGTGTCAGCCTTGTGCCAGTGGATGGGCCTGGGGCCAGACTCCTCTCTCACCCTGGTCTGCCTCTCCAACTGCTGTTGACAGGCCACACAGGGTCTTTTCCTGAGGACAAGTGCTGGGGACATTAGAATGCTAACTCTAGGCCCTTGTTGCTTTGGGGAGTTTTGGAATGGTGGCTCTCAGAATGAGGAGGGGATGTCTGGAGGTACCCAGAGGCCTCTGGGGAGTGTGGCAGGGCTGAGCTGGAGGAATCCACTGTCCTGGAAGGGAGGTCCTCCAGCTCCTTCCTGTTTAAGCCATACTCAGGTAGGTTTATAGCTCTTGGAGCTAAAAGCAAAATATCTCAGAAAATACCTGCTGAACTAAATGAGAACGTGGATGTTCAATAGGTCATGTAACTTGCATACAGTTTCACAGCATGCAAGTGGCTGGCATAGGACCAAACTCTAGGCCTGTAGACACCAAACTCCACATTGTTTTCAGGGAACCACACACTCTCTTTTGCTTAATTGATGAACTTCATTTAAGATGTATATTGAGCCCCAGCTATAAGTCATGCCCTGTTCTAGGAGCCAGGGATACAGAGGCAAGCCCAGCTGACCCATTGCTGACTGTCTACCAGGTATATAGTTGGTGATCTCCACTTACTACGAGCCAGGCCCTGTTCTAAGCATTTGGCATGTATGAAGGGTAATATTATAATCCCCCTTTTTTTTTTTTTTTGAGAGAGGGAGAGAGAGAGAGGAGTGTGAATGGTGCCGGGAGAGGGAGAGAGACCATCTTAATCAGACTCCATGCTCAGTGCAGATCCTGATGTGGGGCTCAATCTCACAACCCTGAGATCGTGACCTGAGCAGAGATTAAGAGTTGGACACTTAACCAACTGAGCCACCCAGGCACCCCTGTAATCCCCATTTTAAAGCAGAGGAAGCTGGGGGTACTGGCAACCCCTGCCACTCTGCCTGTAGTATACAGCAGGCCAGGCTGTGATCCTTCTTTGCCCTCGTCTTCATTGCTAGAAGATACGCAGGGACCTCGAGGCCATCTCTGTTTGCCAAATTAAAGAGAAACTGGTTCCGACACGGGTCCGGCTCCTTGGTGGTTTAGCAGCAAGCTGCCTGTACATTTCTGCCTCGATGGTTAAGGAAGTCGGAAGGCTCCAACACAACAATAACTCAGCCTTAATTAGCTGGGAACAAGGCTGGCTGATAAACCTGTGTTTATCAGGGAGGGAAACCTTGCTCTGTAGCCCCTGTACCCCCTCAGGTCCTGTCGGCTGTGATTTCCATCGCACGCGAATGTGATAGCAGGGCCAGACAGGGCCACTTCGGAAGCGGAGAGGGAGGGAGAAGCTGGGAAGATGACTATACCTGTGGTGCCGGCAGCTGGCAGTGGTTTCTCTGTGGGACGCTGATGATGATACAGCTGTCACTGGCTTGTTCAGAGCCAGCGGGATCACAAGGGGGTCGGGGGGGAGTGCAAAGTGGAAGGCCCCAACAGGGGGCCCATATCTGTTCCATTGACAGGACATCTGTCAGATGTTGAAGAAGAAACGTGACTGTCCTTAGGTGGGACTTGTCCTCTCCAGTGTGGTTGCGGTCCCTACCGTGCCCTGTTGTCTGGTACTTTGTTACTTCCCTCAGTTTGCTACCCGTCTTGCCCTTTAAGGCGTTTAGGT
The DNA here is from genome assembly GCF_002201575.2 of Neomonachus schauinslandi. Taxonomy (NCBI): domain Eukaryota; kingdom Metazoa; phylum Chordata; class Mammalia; order Carnivora; family Phocidae; genus Neomonachus; species Neomonachus schauinslandi. Next base: position 94,658,967 of record NC_058412.1, on the reverse strand, counting down.
TTGCAATCCGTGCAGTAGTACGCATGTGCATCTGGTTTATTCTTACATTATGCTGTTTGAACATGGACCTCTTTATGACAAGGAAAATCCTTTATTTGCTCTGGATTTAATCATGAGTTGGGGAGTTTGGGGGTCTAGGTATTCCCATCCCCCCTGCCTTAGCCCCTTCAGAACTTTCCAGGATCCACCACGAGAGGTACAGGCTGGCCATAAAACGGTTACTGGCCCCTGGCCGCGTCTGGGTGCCCAGAGCTGCCTTTGGAAGGTTGGATTTCTTCCTGTGATACTAGAGCCTGTACGGCTCGGACAGTGTTTCCTTTGCATTGTGGACATCCTCATCAGTTAATTAAAAAACAAAGAACAAACGAAAAGTACTCCATTTCAGTGTTTGTAGATCATGTGTTCACAGGACTGTAGTGGTTTACATTCTCCTTGACATGCGTCTCCCTGTTAATTTGAAAGCTGTTGACATCCTACATGATTCCATATGCATTACCGTTTTCTTTTCTTCTTTTTCTTTCTTTCTCATTTGTTTCCTTTAAAAAGAAAAAATCCAACTGCTTTCTTGCCTTGAGATGTAAATTCCAAGTTTTGGCTGCCTTGGATTCCAAGTTTTCTGAGAAAAGGCTTAAATTTATTAGGTTAGTTCACAGTGTTCTCACAGAGAACTTAGAGGCATGGAACCATATGTGGTTGGGGTTGTATTAAGATAAATAACGTAAGAGAATCAGCATTACATTGTTCACAGGAACTCAGGCTATGCCTGTCACTTCAATAATTATCACATATGCTTTACAAGTGTGGTCCGTGGTGGGAGGGGACAGGGTTGGGGTGAAAGGTCAAATTGATGTTTCCACAGTTTCACACTCTGTTGGTGGCACCTCCGAGTCAGTGCAGAATCAGATGGGCACTGTGGGCACCGGAGAAACCTCTGAGAAGCCTGCTTTAATTGGGAATTATTCCCTGTCACCCTCCCAGAGTCTGGCTTCTCACCAGCATTTAAGAGTAGAAAGTAAAGAACAGGTCGGTTGACAAACAGGCCTTCGCATGAGATTGAATCTTAGCAGCGGGGGGGAGGCTTGGTTTGGCTAAGTCAGTGGTGGTACTCACATTTTCTATATTTACCTCTAAAGAGGGGACACAAAATGGAGAGGGTTTCTTTCTTTCTTTTTTTTTAAAGATTTTATTTATTTGAGAGAGAGAGAATGAGAGAGAAAGAACACAGAGGGCAAAGCAGACTCCCCGCTGAGCAGGGAGCCCGATGCGGGACTCGATCCAGGGACTCCAGGATCATGACCTGAGCCGAAGGCAGCCGCTTAACCAACTGAGCCACCCAGGCGCCCCTGGAGAGGGTTTCTTTTTAAAATAAAGATCATGCTTTCTTAGTGCCTAACTTGGAACATGTTCATGATTTTATGTGTGTGTGTGTGTGTGTGTAACTTGTCTGTAGATACACACGTAAACACAGACACAGACACTGATGTAAATGTAAGCTGCTGGCAGCCGAAGGTGGCTTATACAGTTCACTGCAGAACATTGATTTCCAGATGTTTGGATTTCATGAACTAGGAATATAAAAAATAAAAAAGAAATGGGGGGGCTGTCCAGCATGGAGTGCCAACTCTGTTTTCTAAGATCATTAACAGATTTCTTTAGTGATGGCTGTTAGCTAGACTTACGGGTGATCAGTTTGCAATATATACAAATATCAAATCATTTATGTGTACACCTGAAACTCCTATAATATATGATGATTATATATAGCTCAATAAAAAGTTTTTTTTAAATTGTAGTAAAATACAGATGAAATTTACCAATCCTAGCTATTTTTAAGTGTGCAGTTCAGTAATGTTAAGTACATTCACATTGTGCAACCCAAGATTATTTTTGAAAAAAAAAAAGAGCAAGACAGAAGGACCCCCATCTACTATCCTCCTCATTTCATGAAGAAAAGGAGCATTTTAACACCAAATGGGGAATGAGGATGGAAGGCTGTCGTCTTAGATGCAAGAAATTCCTTTCTTATCTGTGGCAGAATAGTACAGAGAAAAATGCCACCAAGCACACAGTTCAGTAGTTGCTATTTTCATAAGAGTTTGTTGATGAAGGAAGCTATGTGTTGGTTTACATCCTGGTGCAAGCATTTTATTGTTAGTGGTTCAAGTGCCAGTAGCAAGCAGTTCACATACTGGCACTGGTCAGCAGCCCTGTTCTATATCTGGTTATGTTTTTATGAAAGTAAAAGTTGACAGTATGGTGGAAGCCCATATATATTCATTCCACTATGATCCCATTCTCTTCTGTGTCTCCTCAAACTTAACTACTGTACTGAAGTTGGTTTGTATTCTCCTAGTCATACCATATCAGCATAAGCCCGTTATCAGTGTATAGTGTTGTTTTGTGTAAATGGAATCCTGCTGCATATAGCCTTTTGAAACTTAATTTGGTTTGCATAACATGATCTATTTTGATATATGTAGATCTGCTTTACAGTATTGCTTTATTTGACTATATACCACATTACATTTATCTATCCTTCTGTCAGTGGACATTTAGGTTGTTTCTGGGTGTTTGCTGATACAAATAATAGTGCCGTGCTCATTCCTGTGAGCCTTTCCTATGCACACGAATGGGAATTTGTCCAGGGGAGTTATTTGGGAGGAGAGTTGATGGGTCAAAGGTGAAGTGATGTCTTCATTCACAAAGTCTAATTAGCATGTTCACTAACCTCATTGTTTACTACAGCTTTTCAGGTAAATGGGGAGTGGGAAAGATAATATTATAAGTCAACCATTAATAAATTTGGTTTTCTGGACCAAATTGAGAGCTGCTGATTGTTGATCTATCTAAAGATTTAGTTCAAAGTCTGTCTATAATCAAGAGATGACATGGCAGGTTAGTTATAGTGTTTTCTTTGTGTGCTTGGATATGGGACAGTGACTGACAGGGAGAAGCCAGCTCTTCATTAAGTTTCCCTCTTTTCCATGTGAACTATAAAATGTTTGCAGTCCTGATCTGGGAGGCAGATGAAACTGGGTGTTGCTGTCTCTCGTTACAGATGGCTTTTTTGGTCTAAGAAAATCCTGTGGGCCCAGACTTAGCCAGTGTGCTCTGACAAGTTTCTCAGCAGGCCTTTCTGGAGTGTCCTTGCTGTTGCTCAGAGTGTCAGATGATCTGTTTCTTTCGACTGTCTAGTCTGTGGTTTCCTTGAACAAGTTGGGGAGAATATCCAGGGGAGAAGTGGACCCAGGTTCCTCTGGAGTCAGATGCCAGAGGCATGTCCCCCAGCTGGCCCAGAGGAGGTCTGAGAAGGCTCCCAGGGCCAGCATCCCTGTGTAGCCACCATGCGGCCTACTAGGAGCACTTAGGGTTTTGGCTGTGGGTACTTTCAGTCTCAACAAACAGAACTGAGACGATGTCTAAAATTGCTTAACGTCCTTTCTTCAGAGCCTTCTCTCTTACCTTCAGCAAAGAGAGGAGTGTGTTGATCACTCTTTAGAAAATGGCAAGTGGGAAGACAACGTGGTTAAAAAAAGCTTTAGAGATGTCAGAGGAAAAAAAAATAACAGAATAGAAGCTTTCTCACTTTTGGGCTCTTCTCAGTCGTCAATGAAGCCTGTTGACCATTTTTAAAAAGCACATGGCAAGATGAGTTACGGGTGGGGAAAGTCCGGAGAGGTCCCACATGTGACTAATGTGTGTTAACAATTCGGGTGCCTGACTGACAGACATTTTGCAGCCCATTTGGCACATCTGAAACCCTGAGGCACACCGGGTTATCAGACAGAAGCGTGTTCAGTGGTTGCTGTGTGTGAAGTAATCGGTGTTTTGGATATACAGGCACATGTTTACGTTTGTAAAACAAGTCTTTTTACTTTTTATAATCAGCTGTCAAAGCTTGAAAAACAGCAGCAGAGGAAAGAAAAGACCAGAGCCAAGGGGCCTTCTGAGTCAAGCAAAGAGAGAAATGCCCCCCGAAAAGAAGACCGCAGTGCCAGCAGTGGGGCGGAAGGCGACGTGTCTTCCGAGCGGGAGCCGTAGACTTAGGGATGGAACTCAGGTAGGAGCCTCCCCTCCCTGCATAGCTCCGTCTTCTCACATTTTGAGCAAATGGTAACAAATGGAGAACAGAATGGCTTTTGAGGCAGAATTCATCTTGTGGGCATTCACCCATGGCTTCCTGGGATCTGCCGCCTTCCCGGGTGGAGAGAAGAATGGAGGTGCGGGCGGGGAATCCGTGGGCCTGGGGTGTTCTCCTTCCTCACTTGCCTGTGTTGGCCGACAACTGCTGCTACTGGGAGCGTTTCCAGAGTGTTCGCAGATGTGCGATCCAGACTGGGAGTCTCACCCCTGCTCCCTCCTCTCCACTCCTGCTCTCAGCAGCTCCAGCGGGAGCGTGGTCACCTGCAGCCTGCTCCTGTCAGAGCTGCCCGTCTCCTGTTCTTCCATCCTTCAGTTCATCCTGCCTGGCACCTACTGCACTCCCAGTGTCCCTTTCCTAAAATTGGGCTTCATTCTCGTCACTTCCACACCCAGGAATGTGTCTTAAGTCCACCTCCTTGCCTTTGCTCGAGTTCATTCCCCCAGCGAGCACATTTTGGAGAGCCTCTTACTTGTCAGAGTTCACAAGTTCAGGGAGAAGCATAGAACTAATTAGACAGCAGTGTGGTTTATTGCGGAGGTGGTGGGAATGTGAGGCGGTGGGAGGGAAGTCGGGGAGGCTCCTTGGAGGGGAGGATCCCAGAACCAGACCTCAGAGGACATATGGAAATGGGCAGATGAGGGGTGAGGGTGGGAGCTGCCTAAGCCAGGAGAAGAGTAGATGCAAACACTGTTGGGTGTGGGACAAGGACAGAGTTTTGGAACAGAGGTGGAGAAGAATGGCTGAAGCGCTAGGTACAATTTGGGGTGGGGTTGTCTGGGGAACTTCTGTAAAATTAAAGAAGTAGGAGAGTTCTGGGTCATAAGGGTCTGGCGTGCAACTGGGAAATTTGGATTTCATTCTGGGATGGCGGGAAACCTCTGAAACGGTTTGAATGTACAAGTGACATAATCAGCTCCAGAGTTTAAGGAGATCACGCTAGCACCCGAGGGGAGTGAGGCTAGAACCAATAGGCCAGTTGGGAGGGGGTAGCAGAAATCAAGAGAGGAGCGAGGTCTGGCCATCCATCTCGGAGCCTTCAGCTTATATATAGTCTGTGGTTTCAAACCAAGTCAGCGTACAGGTGTTGATTGGCAATAGAGGAGAACATTCATAAGATGGTTTTCTGCCTTCTCTTTCCCTTCTGAAAGGGAAGTCCATCTGTGAAATGACCTTTAGGATGCACACTGCCAGACACTGAGCAGTGTTACAGAGTCCGCAGTGATACTTGGGTGCAGTGGAGCTGGTTTACAAACACAGACAGACCAAAGAGCTCAGAAAGATTGCGTTGTGGACTCACTAATAGTTTTACGGGGAAGGAAGCACTGGATAATCAATCCTGTCATGTCCCCTTGACTTCCCCTAATCACCCTGTTTCCTTCCCTGTAACTATGGGGGATGACAGAGCCGTGGTCACTGGTCTTGGCTGATTTTTCTCACACTCACGTGAAAGTGAAGCAGGAATCAGAGGGAGGTTTTTTTCACACTCAGCCTCATTCGTCACAATCACAAGCCTCCCCCACCCCCTTTTCTTGGTCTGGACCTCAAGACATGGGTTTTTATTCATGAACTGGAACAGTTGGTGTCAGTTAGGGAGAGTCTTCTGAAAAGTGCTGTGTGGTGTCTAAATAATGTTAAATATTCACGAATACACAGTAACATTTACATGTGTAATTTGTGGCCTTTAGATCACATAAAACTTCCATTCCCACCCCTTCAGAACTTTGTGATGATTTGCTCATACCAGTGGTCAGTTTTGTCATCACAAATACTGCTGGTGCTTCTGACTTATAGTCTGAACAGAAACTTTCAGTCTGAGGGGTGAAGCACAGAGAGGCTCTTGAAGTTTGTTTTACAAGTATGCTCGTTAAGTTAGTCCAGCAATAACTCAGAAACTCAGAGTTTTTATTTTCATCCTCCCAATTTCTGTGTGACAATAAGTTGTGTCATTTTTGCTTCCTTGGTTTTTCTTCATTAACTAAAAGACTAAACCTCCTCCCTTCACCAGTGATGTTGTGAAAGGTAGGCAGGTAAAGCCATAATGCTGGGTGACCGTCCTAGCAGGCTGGGGCGGGAGGGGCAAGTCTCCCCATGTGTCTGTGGTGCTTCTTCTTAAGCCTCCCCTGCCCCCTGGGGATCCTGTTAGAGAGACCGCCCTGGCACTCACTCCTGCCCCCTGGACCAAGGATGAAGGACTGGCCAATCTGATGGCCAGGGAGTGACAGTCATTATAGTGGGTGGTTCCTTGGTTCAGAAGCAAAATCCAGACCCGACATTTTCTATTTCTCCTCCTTGGACCAAGGGCAGCTGCCCAGCCTGCACGGTGTTTTGCTCTCTTGGCCCTACTCTGACACGGCACCATGTGTTTTCCCTTTAGTTTTAAGATTATATAAATAATAGCTTCTTCCCCAGTGAGTCTTGGGACTTTACAATAAATTTTAAAAAATTGGATTTTCAGACTCCCATGATGAACTCAATGAATAGATAAGGAATAAATATATAATCACTCATCTCCCAGTAACCAAACCCAGCTTAACAATGTAAACATACACACACAAATTCAAATGTGTCTTGGACCTTGTATTTTCAAAATGGGTTTTAAAAAATTCCTATGCCACCTAGTTGATTTCTTTCTTGACTATGTTATCTACTTGCTAATGTATTTTAGAAATTTAATGTTTTGATTTTTGATGTAACTGTTTCTGTTACATTACTTTGAATCTTTGTTTTATTTATTGAGGGGTACTGAATTCTACTTTTTTTTTTTTTTTAAAGATTTTATTTATTTATTTGACAGAGAGAGACACAGTGAGAAAGGGAACACGAGCAGGGGGAGTGGGAGCGGGAGAAGCAGGCTTCCCGCCAAGCAGGGAGCCCGATGCGGGACTTGATCCCAGGACCCTGGGATCATGACCTGAGCTGAAGGCAGACGCTTAACCGACTGAGCCACCCAGGCATCCCAGAATTCTACTTTTTATATCAGTGCAAAACATAACTTTCTACTTGTGTTAAATTTTGGCCTCAGAATAATTCCAGTAAATTAGTCTAGTTAGTTAGATTAGAATAATTCCGGTAGAAAGGTGTCCTGGACATTAGTATCCTGTGGCCAGTGGGCAGCTTGGGAATGATTTTGCCATTTCTGTAGGCAAGAAAAACACTCGAAAGCCCCATGCATAGAGGAAGAGACACTAGAAACAGCAGGTCAAAGAACATCCTGGAGGACATGTTCACAATAGAAAACAGCACACAGTAAAATGGGGAAGAGGTGAAAGTGGGCATTTCTTTCCAACATCTCCCAAAGCTTAAGAGGCAAAATTTCTCATAGACTTGTAGGTATTTATTTTTTGCTTTTCTAAAATCGGTGGAAAAATTAAAAACCTGTAATCATGTTTATTCTCAAGGTATTACAGATTGGATAGTATAGAAAGAACTTGGGGTAAATCATGCTACGGTTGACCCTTGAAACAACATGGGTTTGAATTCTATGGATCCTCTTATCATGGATTTTTTCAGTATATGTATTAAAAATTTTTTTGGAGATTTGCAACAATTTGAAAAAGTCCACAGACAACCCTGTAGCCTAGAAATATAAAAAAAATTTAAGAAAAAGTTAAGCATGTCATGAATGCATAAAATATATGTAGGTACTAGTCTGTTGTATCAGTTACTACCATAAAATACACATAAATCTATTATAAAAAGTTAAAATTTATCAAAACTTACACACACAAATACTTAACAGACCATATGTGACACCATTTACAGTGGAGAGAAATGTAAACAAGTGTGAAGATGCAGTATTAAGTGGTAACTGCATAAAATTAACTATAACACATGCTATATACTACCATAATAATTTCCTAGCCACCTCCTGTTGCTAGTGCGGTGAGCTCAGGTGTTGTGAGCACTCGCTTCAAATGTGTGACGCTTATCATCTCCCCGTGAGCAGTTTGTCTCTGCAGTAAATTGCAGATCGTAGTAAAAAGTGACCTCTCACAGTTCTTGCATATTTTTCATCAAGTTTAGTGCAGTATCCTAACCCTTGAGTAACACTGTGGGACCCATCGAAGTGCCACTAGTGATGCTGGGATTGCTCCCAAGAAGCAGAGAAAAATCATGACGCCACAAGAAAAAGCGGAATTGCTTGATGTGTACCATAGATTAAGGTCTGAAGCTGCAGGGCACACCATCTCAGGATCAATGAATCCAGCGTAAGGAGTACTGTAAGAAAAGGAAGTTCATGAAGCTGTTGCTGCAGCTATGCCAGCAGGCACAGAAGCCTTGCACTTTTTGCAAAATACCCTTTTATCTCATATTGGAAATGCAGCTTTTATGTGGGTGCAGGATTGCTATAAGAAAGGCATACCGGTAGACGCAAAGATGATTTGAGAAAAGAAAAGGTGAAATCGTTATGCGACGACTTAAAGCAAAAGGAAGGTGAAGGATCTAAAACTAGAGTATTGAATGCCAGCAAAGGATGGTTTGATAATTTTAGAAAGAGGTTTGGCTTTACAAATACCAAGGTAACAGGAGAAGCAGCTTTTGCTGACCAAGAGGTAGCAGACAAGTTCCCAAACACCATTGAGAAGATCACTGAGGAAAAAGGATATCTGTCTGAACAGGTTTTTAATGCAGACAAAGTACCCTATTCTGGAAGAAAATGTCCCAGAGGACATTTATTAGTAAGAGAAGCAGGTATCAGGATTTAAGGCAGGAAGGGAGAGGCTAACTGCTGTTTTGTGCAAATGCAGTTGGGTTTATGATCAGGATTACCCTTATCTATAAAGCTGCGAACCCCTAGCCTTGAAAGGAAAAGATGAACACCAGCTGCTATCTTTTTGGTTACATAACAAGAAGGCCTGGACCGTGAGAACCCTTTTGCTGGATTGGTTCCGTTGATGCTTTGTTCCTGAAGTCAGGGAGTACCTTGCCAGGAAGGGATCTGCCTTTTAAAGTCTTTTTGATGTTGGTCAATGCCCCTGGCTACAGAACCCCATGAGTTCAACACTGAAGGTGTCAAAAGTGGCCCTGTGGTCTCCAAACACCTGGTCTCTAATTCAGGCTCTAGATCAGGGGATCATGAGGACCTTGAAGGCTCATCACACACGGGACTGTATGGAAAGCATTGTGTGTGCTCTGGAAGAGAACCCCAATAGAACATCAAGAAGGTCTGGAAGGATTACTCCATTGAAGATGCCACTGTTATTATAGAAAATGCTGTGAAAGCCATCAAGCCTGAAACAATAAATCCCTGCTGGAGAAAACTGTGTCCAGATGTTGTGCATGACTTCACAGCATGTACAACAGAGCCAGTCATGGGAATCATGAAAAAGATTGTGGATATGGTTTAAAAAAAAAAAAAAGGTGAGTTGAGGGGGTGAAGGGTTTCATGATATGGATCTTGGAGAAATTCAAGAGCTAATGGGCACCACAGAGGAATTACCAGAAGACGCCTTGAGGGAGATGAGTGTCAGGCAATGGGGAGGAAGACCTAGAAGCAGCAGTGGCAGAAAACAAACTGTGTTAGTCTGGCAGAAGGGTTCCAGGCATTCCTGACTGCTTTCGGCTTCTTTTATGAGATGGACACTGAAACTAAAGCAAAGATAGAGGAAGGATTGGTGCCATATAGAAATATTTTTAGAGAAAAGAAGAAGCAAAAATGTCAGAAATGATGAGATTTGGTGTTTCCATGGTTACACCGAGTGTGCGTTCCTCTCCTGCCTCCCCTTCCACCTCCTGCACCCCCTCTGCTCCGCCACCCCGGGACAGCAAGACCAGCCTCTCTTCTTCCTCCGCCGCCTGCTCTTCGTGAGGACTGCGAGGATGGAGACCTTAGGGATGATCCACTTCTACTTACTGTATAGTAAATAATCATCGTGCTGTACAGTTAGTAAACTGATGGGTTGTGTATGTGTGTGTCCTCGTGTGAAAACCTGGCAGCCGTGCAGCAAGGACTGATGTGTGTCATCGTCATCATTGCCCACGTATTCATCATGTGCAAGACGCATGTGGAAGCAGAGAGCGGAAGGTGAGCGATACTAATATGAAATTGATGACACGTTTGTTCTCTTACTGTCTTATAACCTTGCCTTCAAAGAATTACCATACAGTGTGCCTCTCTGTCTTATAACTGGACAAAGTGCACACTGGCCTATCATCACAGGTAAGTGGTTCTTAAAACAACATTAACAGTATTTAGAGTACTGTATTATGAATACGACTGTGATACCGTATGCCAGAAACATTGTATAACGATTCATTCATTAGCCTATGGGCTAGGCTCCCATAAAGCAATCCTACCGCTGCCTCTTCGTTCTCAACGCACTTAGTATTACACCTGTAAATAAATATGAATTTATTTTTCACACTCTCTTTTCATTTTTGGTGTCTGCAGTTAGTGATGTGGATAACGTGTACAGTGACAGTGTTTTGTGTCCTGTAGGACAGACAGTTCATCTTGTGAACAGATGAAAGCGTCTGGTGCCGATAGATACAGGACAGGACTGTGCATGTGTTTTCTCCTCATGATTTTCTTAATAACATTGTCTTTTCTCTTGCTTACTTTATTGTAAGAACACAGTACATAATATGTGTGGCATACAGAAAATGTGTGGTTTATGTCAGCAATAAGGCTTTGGTCAGCAGTAAGCTATTAGTAGTTAAGTTTTTGGGGAGTCAGAGGTTCTATGGATTTTTCACCTGTGTAGGGGTTGGTGTCCCTAACTTCCATGTTGTTCAAGAGTCAAAAAAACAAACAAACAAAAACTAGCCAGAGAAGGGACACAGTAGTGGGGGAAGCAAACTCAAGGGCACAGTGTTTTGAAAACAATAGATGTGTTTTTCCTTTTCCCTGTAAATCAAGGGCATTGCGGCCCTGTCATCATTATGGCCCTGTGGTGGGGAGATGAGGAGAAGGTGAATGAGCAGGAATGATGTAGAGAGGATCCCCTGTCCGGCAGGAGGGAAGGTGAAGGAAAGCTTCAGCTTAAGAGAGGCAGTGGGAGACAGAAGAGGGACAGACAGTGGAGAAGCCCAAGGCCACACGTCGTGTTGTGGCTCCAGGCTAGAGTCCTCGGGCGCTGGTTAGGTTGATAGGAAAGGTGGAGGCCTGGGGGCCTGTGCTGTGGTCCCTGGTGGGAGTCCGGGCAGGAGACTGCTGTGTAGGACGGCTGTAGGTCTCTGCGAGGCTGCTGCAGCTGAGTAGAAGGGGCAGCAAGACATGGTTAGGCAACAAGATGCAGCAGGAGTCAGTAGGGTCTCACCTGCCCCATGAGGGGTGTCGAAGAGAGGTGTGTTGGGGGTCCGTTGGGCTGACCGTGGGTCCCGGTGGAAGGAGTGAGGTGAGCCTGGCTCAGAGTCTAAGAGAGCCAGGAGGGTCATGACCTCAGCTCTTGATAGCACTGCTGCTCTCAGACCCTGCAGGTCTCAACCACCATCTCCATGTGGCTCCCAGGGTGGGGTGTGAGGGGTCTGTAGTGCTAGTGAGGGCAGGAATGAGGTCAGGTCAGGCAGGGGCAGGGGCTCTGGCCCCTGAGCTATCAAGTGCTGCTCAGTGGTGTCCCGGGGGCTCAGCACCAGGTGCGGAATCACACCAGCCACCCAGGCACAGAGACCATTTGAGGACTCAGATGTTCTGACACCCAGGTGAGCAGAATTACTAGGGGTTCAAGGTTGCCCCTGCTGCTACTCAGCAGGATGGAGTCCCGTGAGGACATTTGGATGGGCCCATGAAAATGCAGAAGCCACATTTTCTTTGCATATTTATGGAGCACTGTCTGGCTTTTTGACTGAGTGCGTGAGGCAAACCATTTACTTATTGGCAGTTGAAGGTGGGTGTACAGTTGGAATTCTAACCAGAGATGGCAGTGGAGGCCCGGTGGCTGGTGCTGACATCCCGGCATGGACAGATGTGAGGGGTCCTCTGAGAGCCCACTGCCGCAGCCAGCCAAGGGCCAGGGAGGAGCTGGATTCCCCCCCACCTCTGGAATTATAGACATGTTCTCAGATTTGAAGACCCTAAAGGAGGCCAGGAGTAAATGACAGCTGGTCCTCCAATTATGTTTTTGGGTTTTTTGTTGCCCATGGGCTTTTGTTGTCCCATCTGCTGAAATTTGTCATCCCAGTAGACCCACGAAATCACCACCAAATATTCAGATATCTCTAAGAGCTGAAATCGGTAGTGACAGAAGGTGACCTTGGCATTGACTGTGCTGCGCAGAAAAGCAGCAGCCCCGCCCCGGCCTCAGTGAGGGGAGCTGCAGTTTTCATTTGCTTTTCTTTACCAACAGAAACAGCCCTAGGGAGCCTCACAGGACCTAAGGGAGCAGCTTTGAGTTTCCAAGGCATGAGAGAGAAAGAAAAGGCAAAAGAAAATGGAGTGAGAGACTGCATGAGCTTGGGCATAGTTTTCTTTGAAAGTGAGTCAGAAACCTTCAGAGGACACTCCCAGGGTGCTGACATTTCTCTATCACATTGCAGATGTTTCTTATTTTATCATCTGGACATGGAAGTGCTAAAATGCACTTCTGTTTTTGTACTTGGTCTCATTCCTTCAGGCTCACTCACCTTGCTAGGAGGGTTCAAGGTTTCCTATGAGGCTGCAACTTCCTTTTCCTCCCTTTCTGGCCATAGCCAAAGGCGCATGGCAGCCTCTCACGAGGACCGTGTGCTCTCTGCCTTTGATTGCAAGGTCAAGTATGGCCTCATTTGAGTATTTACTTCGCTGCCATCATTAGGGTGTGAGAGGAGTATGCTCCTGAGCAGCACCCCACATTTCTGTCCTCAAATGTCAACACACTTGAAACCAAGCAAGGAAAGTGTTTTGGAAGCTGCCATCTGTTTGCTTTTTCAACTTGACCTTTGTCTGAATAATAAGATGTATCTGGCTGAGCACATTTCTTCCTAATGAGCTAGAGCAGTTATGTGTGTGTATTCAAGGATAGTCATGTTTTCACTGGCTTTTTGTTTTGTTTTTTGTTTTTTTCCCCTGTAGAAAATAGAATCTCTTTCATTTCCACAGCTTTCATTTTGCTTCCCTATGTCAACATTCATTCCCAGTTCAGGTGCTGGTGCTTCATGTATAAAACTATGCCTCTGAGGTGCTGTTTTTATTTTTTTAAACTTAAAATTTTTTTAGTGGTTGCCCTAGATGTTGCAATACACATCTTAAAAAAAGATTTATTTATTTTTTTCAGAGAGAGAGCTTGCGAGCAAGTGGGAGGAGGGGCAGAGGGAGAGAGAGAATTCTCAAGCAGACTCCCTGCTGAGCACAGAGCCCAATGTGGGGTTTGAACTCATGACCCTGAGATCAAGACCTGAGCTGAGATCAAGAGTTGGACGCTTAACAGACTGAGCCACCCAGGCACCCCGCAAATCCAAGTTTCTGACCTATATCATGTTTCTTCTGCCTGAAAAACTTCTCTTAATGTTTCTTGAAATGCAGATCTAAGGAAGTCTTTTTCCTGCACTTTTGGAGGATAATTTCAGTGGCACAGAATTTTGGGTTGGTGGTTTTTTTCTTTCAGTAGTTTAAATATTTTATTGCACTCTCTTCTTGCTTGCATAGTTTCTTCTGAGAAGCCCTTTGCAGTTTTCATACTTGTTCCGCTGTGGGTAAGGTGGGTTCACAGCTGTCCCCCATTCTTACCCCTTCCGCCTGTCCTCCCCTCCCCTTCAGCTTCTTTCAAGATTTTGTTTTTTTGCAGTTTGGAACATTCTTGGCCATTGTTACTACTTCAAATACTTCTGCTCTGTTGTCTCTCTCTTCCTGGTATTCCAATTATGTGTACGTTACACCTTTTGCAATTGCCCCACATCCCTTTTCCCCCCCATTCTTTTCTCTCTTTGCATTTCAGTTTGGAAGTTTGTAATAACCAGTTTTCAAGCCCACTGATTCTTTGGCTGTGTTCAGTCTACTGATGAGCCCATCAAAGGCATTCTTACTTTCTGTTACGGTGTTTTTTATTTCTAGCATTTCCTTTTGATTCTTTCTTGGAGTTTCCATCTCTCTGCTGTATTACCCATCTGTTCTTACATATTGTCTCCTTTACCCAGTAGAGCCCTTAACATATTAATCACATTTATTTTCCCTTGTCTGATAATTCCAACATCTGTATCACATCTTGAGTTTCACTCTCATGACTGCTTTGGGTCTTCTGGGCTTCTTGAACCTGTAAATGTTTGTCTTTTGATACATTTGGGAAATTTTAAGCAGTATTTCTTCAAAAATTATTTTCTGCCCCATTCTCTCTTCTAACCTGGAGGAGGTTACTGTTCCCAAACCTTAATGTTCTGGGTTTTGTTATTATACAGGAGGCTGATACAGAGTAGGTACATTATGTTACTTTGCCAGCAGTAGGGTTGGATTTCCAAGCACCTAGGCTTCTACCTCAGTTTCATTTATTAGAAAATAAATTGGCAAGAAGCTGGCCATAGTTAGTGATTCTCCTTATTGCTGAAGCATTGAGCTAAGCTTACAGATAACCTAGAAGTATGCCATTTAATACAGTAGGTGCTACCTGTGTGTGGATATTTAAGCATAAATTAATTAAAATTAAACAAAATTTAAAATTCATTTCCGTAGTCACAGTAGCCACATTTGGCTAGTAGTTGTCATATTGGATGGTGCTGACACAGAAGAAGCCTGTCATTGCAGAAAGTTCAGTTGGACAAAAAAAGTTCAGTTCTGTAAGACTGGCTTGATTAAATACGTACAAATATACGTGAGCAATAGATAGCGTAGAAGTTAAGCCAAAAATAAAAATTAATTGCTGTTGGAGTTTCTTTCTTTAGCACACCACACCAAGCTTTCCTGTCTCTTTCCTCCCTCCCTCCCTCCCTTCTTTCCTGCCTTCCCTCCCTCCCTCCCTCTTTTCTCTTCTCTCATTCTCTTCTCTTTTTAAGTAGGCTCCACGTTGGGGCTTGAATTCACAATCCTGAGATCGAGACCTGAGCTGAAATCAAGACTCAGATGCTTAACCGACTGAGCCACCCAGGTGTCTAAAATTTTCTGTCTTAATCAGGAAGTTGAATCACTGTCCCCATGTTCTCATCACCAAGTCAGGCCCATCTGCCCTTGTGTAAAGGCATAGAGTCTTCACTTGACAGTTCAGTTCACTGGAATCTCTACAAATGCTAAGTCAGGGAGAATCCTTCTCTGATAACGTGGACTTCTCAGACACTCATGTTTTCTCATAGAACAGCCTTTCTTTCTAAGTAAGTGAATTCAGATTAGATTCCTAGCTGTGGCCTGAAATAAATACATAAAAGCTGGGTTCTTTTGACAGTGGTTTGGAGAGCAGGTCTGTGGTCTGTGTATCTTAACTCAAGCACTTACATCTTGTGGTTGCTCGAATGGCCTGAAGCCAGAAGCAGATCAGCTGGAAGTCAGCATCTTTGAGAGACTCAAACAGGCTGTTGAGTTATTCCTTTCTTCTGGTGCTGGACTATTCCCTCCTGCCCCTGATATTTGCAGGCAATAAAAGGGAACCACTCCAGAAACTTCTTTCCATAAGGCTATGAAATTGTGGTGCTTTGTTATCTCGGGCACTTACTGCTGCCTGTCAGGTGCGTCCAGGCTGCATGTCATGTCCATCCTGAGATGGCTCACCTGACTCGCAGGGACATCAGAAAAAGACACTTGGAAGTAGATGCCATCCTTTCAATAGCCCTCACAGGAAGCCACATTACCCTTCCTCCAGGGTTTCTAAATTTCGACACCCTTTTGTGCAGTATCCTGTGTTTGTCTGCTTGCACGTGACTTCTGCTCAGTGCTTGTGACCTGGCAGGTGGACCTCACAGATAGCTCCCTCTCGCCTTTCCTGCTTTAGGCCGTGTGAGTGTTATGATCTCCAGCCACACCCACCTGACAGCCAGCATCCTGGCCCCTAGGTTTTTCCACGGTTATGTTTAAGAAAATGAGAAGGAACGTTTGTTACAAGTGAGGTTGGAAATAAAAAGCAGCATTTATTTGACCAATCCATGTATTATGGTGAGGCAGTGGCTTTCAGGTGGAAGTGTTTACTGTTTGCCACAAGGCTCTTGCATGCAGTTTGGGAGCTCATCACTCATGTTATTTTTCTTTTTCTTTTTTTTTTATTATTATGTTAATCACCATACATTACATCATTAGTTTTTGATGTAGTGTTCCATGATTCATTGTTTGCATATACTCATGTTATTACTGTTACATATTATGATGAGGTGTGCCTACTGCATATCCCAGTATTAGAACAGTTAATTCTGAAGGAATTCTTAGTTTAAATTCTTCAGGTTAAGTGCTTTATGAAGTCCCTAGGCCTGAGTGGTTTACTGTAAACTCTGAGAACTCCTGGGATGAAAACTCTCAGGGTCCCTTCTAGTTCTGTAATTCTCTGGTAGGGAATTGGAATTTCTAAATTGTCTTTCTCATAAAATTTCTTTTGACAGCTATTTTGTATTACAGAATTAATGCTCATTCATCACAGAAATTTGTTTAAAATGCCAAAATGTTCAAAGAAAATAAAAGTCACCTGCCATTTCATCGAGGATAATCATTAACATAATGCTTTTGTAACATTTTCTCTAATCAGATAATTCTATATCTCTTTCTCTAATTTTACATAGTTAAAGACAGACTGTGTATATAATGTCACTGCTTTTATCATCTAATGGAATATTGTGAACATTTTCCAGGTCATTTATTCTTCTTCAGCAAACCTTATCATTTCTATCTGCACATCAAACATTGGAAGCATCAATTTATTATCTCAAAGCTTTGAAACATGTAGAATATTTATTTGAAGTAAATATAAAAGAATAATATATTACAGCAGGATCCCAAAGCTCATTTTAAGTTCAAAAACAAAGGTTTTAATCTGCACCAAGAAAATGAAGTTCCCCAAAGGTCAATGTGAGATCCAGTTTCAGGATCTTAGTTATTAATATTGCAGATGAGGAAAGAGGCATTAATACAGCCCAGGTGCCTAGATTTGGGTTAACATCATGATTAAAATATAGGAGCATATGGATTGCTTTTCCTGACTTAAAAATGGAAGTAATATGGTCCCCAGGAATTATGTTGTAGAATCCCTATCGCTTTGTGGTCTTTGAGATCTCTCTTAAGAAGCAGTACAGGACTGTGACTGGTGGGTTTTAGAGCATGAGGGTAGGCCTTGGGGAAAATTTCAGTCCCTTGTGTGGATCCGTATAGGACTGGAGAACATAGCTGTAGTTATAATTAGCCTTTCTAGTGTGGGCCCATGGACCTCCATATCAAGCTGGGTGCAGGAATGGAAGGCTGTTAATTCTGTTGAGACATCTGCTCATAATACAACCCTTTTCTAAAAATGCGACCCGTGCTGGGTGCATCCAGAAGCATATTCACAGATGTGGTATCACTTTGCAGCCTACTATTATCAGAATCTTTTGCTTTTGCTGAAGTTCACCCAATTAGAATTTAGATCTGAGGGAATAGAAACTGCTGTATTAAGTTTGGGGGTTAGTTAAATCCTTGGATGTCAATTGCCTGCCTCACAAATCTTGGCAAGACTAGCTGGTTTTTCTTGTAGCCTCAGAATTACAGAGGGAAACTTGAGACACTTGGAGATTTTATACTGAAGAACCTACCATCCTTTGAGCAATATTAAAAATACCTCAAAAGCAAGTGTTTAGTTTATTCCCTGTTCCTATGCTTTATTTAAGTTCCCCTCTGCCTCCCTCTTGATTGAAAGGATTTGGAAATGAGACTTTTATATCTTTTTTCAAGGAATTTGTCCATTTCTTCTGTGTTGTCTAATTTGTGGGAATAAAGTTGTTTGTGACATATCCTTTTTTATCCTTTTAATGTCTATAAAACATACTGATGTTGCCTCTTTGATTCCTGATATTCATAACTTACGTCTTCTTTTTTCTTGGTAAATCCGGCAAGAGGTTTATCAAGTGTATTGGTCTTTCCATTTATTTTTTGCTTTTGTTTGAAATTTCATTAGTTTCTGCTCTAGTCTTTTTTTTTTTTTTTTTCCTTCTTCTTGCTTTGGGTTTTATTCTGCTTTTATTCTTTTAGTTTCTTAATGTGGAAACTCAGATTATTGATGTGATAGCTTTTTTTTCCTAATATAAGCTTTGAATGCTATGAATTTCCCTCTACATACTGCCTTAGGTGCATATCACAGATGGTGATATGTTACCTTTTCATTTACATTCACTTTAAAATATTTTCTCATTTCTCTTTGATCCAAAGGCCATTAAGAAGTGAGTTAATTCCCAGATATCTAGTGTCTCTTTGAGCTCTAAGAATGAGGTTCTAATAAATTGGAGACTTGGGTGAGAAGGTGTTGGATTTATACATGACAACATGGCAGATTGTTCATAGTAAAGTGAAATACAGTCATGCTGTTGTCACTGTCTGAACTGAAAGGGTATCTTTAGCTGTTTCTTTAGGCTTGGTTATATTTTTAAAATAAGATTTGAAGGCATATTTTGGGACCTTCTCCTGTAATGTGTCTTATCTTTGTTCTTTGTAGTGCATTATCATTGGGCAGAACTGGATCCTGAAAAATTCATGAAAGATGCTGAGTACCTACACTGCTTTAAGAATTTGGAACTGAATCATGAAAAGGAAGACAGAAATAAGAAACTGGGACCCCGAATAGCCCTGCAAAACAAAGCAGAACAAAACAACACCACCAAAGGAATGATACCGTTTTCTGTTATTGCTGTGGTCTAATAGCAAAAGTGGGTGCTGGCAGTGCAGGGGCCTGCACCCCATGCACATGGCAGCAGGGCATACACCCATGCTCCCCCCATGCAAAGACTGCTGGTTCCTGTGATTTCTTGGCTTGCTTTTGAAACAGGTTGGCCCAACATCATTTGTCACCGAGTCCTCCCCTCACGTGTGTCCATGATGGGTCTCAACTGCATTCACGCTGTCCATGTTCTTCCCAACACTGGCTAAGCCAGGGCCCGGGTTAAGGTGTAAAGAGAACAAACATTGGTGATAATGTATTGTGTAAGACCTTTGCATCTTGTAAATTTTCTCATTTTTCTAAAAAGAAATAATAAAATCCTAAACCCCAACAAACCACTTTATTATTAAACAAATCCTGCTGTGTTTCTGCTTAATGATTTTGTCTGTAGAAGTACAATGTGTCTGACCCCACTCTGTGTATAATCTATACTTCTTTTCAAATAACCGTCTTGCAAGAGTCCTTCCCTCAGTGGCCTACACAGATCTCTGATTCAGTGGTGAGAGCCTATCACTGGTAATTTATAGTTGATGACATTTTACTTGGACATGAGATGGCAGGAAAGGGGAGTATACATGGGAAGGTAATCCAATTTTGGAATGGCCCAATGATTGAGACCGGGTGTGGCTGCCATCCCTGATTTATTTACCTTTGGGAGGTTCAAAAAAGGTCTCAGCGTGTTGGACCATATAGACGCCCCTTTTCCAGGAGCTGAATGGTTGTCCATATAACCAACCAATATCTTCACAGTTATGTGAAGAAGGAACCACATTCTGCCAAAGAGTTTCTCAGTTAATTTTAATCTATTAGTGGCACAACCATAGTGGTCATTTTTAGACATTATATGATGTTAGTAGTTACATATGTGTTACCATATATAATATATACTTCTATAACATCTATAATAGTTTAATGCTTATACAAACAGAATTATCCTCTCTTGAAATACTTCTTGCCTAACTATAAAGGAGACATCTTTATTTGGCATTTTTGTAATGCTGAAACTCTATCTGTGACCTTTATAATAACTTCTGAGTCTGTCTCATCTGACCCAGTTGTCTACTTCAAATAAAAACATAGAAAATATGAGGAAAAGAAAAAAAGCTCAAATTAGACCTCCAATGTACATTCAAGTACTTGGAACATGGAATTGGAAAGGGGTTTGCCAGACGGCCTTTCTCTGAACCAATACAGATGGTTTGGGATAATCCATGATAGCATGAACCTCTGGATTTGAAATCATTACATTCCAGATGCGAATCCCCAGTCAGCTTCCCCAGCTGTATGGGCAGCGAGGTCCAAGAGGCTCTCCTGTTTGAATGATCTGTGTAGGCTTTTATAGGATGAATTGAAATTCACTGTAAAGTTACTCCATACTACAGTTTTGTAAACTTGGCTGTAGGGTCATGGACTTGCTGAACACATTTGTCAGACATTGCTCTGCCACAACATTTTATTGCCACCAATTAATGCTTACTGAATAGCTGCAGGCTGCCCTTGTGCTAATTGGTCACGAGGATGGCATAGAAAGAAGAGCTAATGTGCTTGATATCTGCATAGTGGTAAAATGATAAAGACCCTCATAGCCCACAGTCCAGTTCCTGGATCCCATTTTTAAAGGGACATAGACAAATTGGGGCATGAGCAGAGTCATGTGGGCAGTTGGCTGAAGGATCTGAAAACCATGAAGGACTGAAGGGGAGAAACAAAACTGGATATTTGAAAGATATGGACAAGACACTTGGGTCAGGAACAAAAGAGGAGCCATGGGTATAAGTTGCATGAACACAGATGCTGGCTTGATACAAGGTAAAGCTTTCCAATGTGATTGAAAAGTGGATGGCAATGTTAGGAGCATTTAGCGTTTGGGCAGAAGTTCTGAGCTTACTTATGTGTGTGGAGAATTTTATTTAATTAATTTAAAAATGCTTCCTCACGGTTTGCAGTAAACCTGGTAAATGTCAGAATATGGTTGCTACTTTTGTAGCATTGGATTGAAGAAAGCTTTTCCATCATATTGAAGGCCTAGAAACTCCTAGAAACAGAAGCAGCAGCATGTACACTAAAGACTGGCTCAACAGGGTCAGATCTAACCACGGGGCAAGGTTGTGAAATAAAAATGAAAGCTCAAGAAGAAACCCCATGACATCCACAGCTGCATCCAAGAGGTAGTTAATTCTGCCTTCTACCCCTTCGCGATCTTATGGAAGATCATTTCTAACCCTTACTGTGGGACTCATGGCTAAAAGTAGATTTGGGGTGCAGTTCCACTTGCAGAGTATAAAACTCGGTCTTTATATCCTCCTAACATCTCCAGCTGCTGCTTGCTGTTTATTTTTAAGCTTGCTCTTTATTGTCCATTAAAACATCGTTGGAATGGGAGAGGAGAATCATCCCATGTATGGCTTCTCTGAGAAGGTTTGGCAGACTGCAGGCCTGTACTTTAAACAGAGCAATGTCCAATAATACTGGGCAACAGGGTCTGTTTCATTTGCCCTTCATGGTTTACTTTATAGGAGACCAAGCTCTTGGGAGATACAAAACATAGACCAAAGAAAGGCACCTTCTGGGGCTAGGCATAGCATCACTTCATGGTTGGTGGTCCTCGGGAAGGCATTTTCTCTACCAAGCTGCATCCTGAAGAGCTGGGTGCACGCCTCCAGATAAAGTAGTAGTTTGATTGTAGGGAACAAACGGTTCCACCAACACACCCTTTCCTCTGACATGTTGTCATTTTAGTCACTCCAAAGCCAGAGAGGTGATCTTTTCTGTCAAACTGGATTGTCAGATTCCCTTCCCTTTTTCAGCCAGGCACTGTCAGAATTCTTAATTTGCAATTCATTACTGATTCGGATCTTTTAGGAGTAGAGTTAACCTCATTTCAGAAGACATGGAATAATATCAAAGGTAGAGCCTCCCGTCGATCATACCCGAGAAGAAGGTGGAAAATCCGGGTTTTGAGGCGAGATTGCCTCTCTCCTTTGCTGCTGATGTCTTTATTCTCTTCTGGGGTTCAGACACTTGTGCATTAACTTTGTAGAGGTCTGGAAACCAAAACCTAATAAATTCCTTCAAAAGTATTAGTGATGGTATTTTAGATTTGTTAAATTAATTTTTGATAAGATCATTCATATTTGTAGGGGCCCTTAAAATAACTTTGCTTGTTTTTTAATCTTCCCCAAGGGTTAGTGCATGAGAGACTCTGTCATCAAGCAGGAGATGTACTGGGGTGTCTATTGAAGGACATTCAGCAGATGGTCACCCTGCAGCAGGGGGTGGGCTCGGCCCAGGCCCCAGTCCAATGCAGCAGTCTCCTGGAGGGAGCCGAGGTCTGAAGGACGGACGAGGCAGAGTTGGCCAATTGAAAGTGGCATGCCATGGAGGAGGGCAAGCCTTCAGGTGCAGTGCCTCAAGGTGTGAGCGAAGGAAGGGCTCAGACACCTGCCAGCAGGCCGGTGGGGCCGGATTCAGGCAGATGGGGCACATGGAGGGACGTGGACCGACGCAAGTGGGGAGTGAGGAGCGGGGACAGGCCCCGCAGAGGTCTGGTAAGACGTGATCATGCATTTAGGCTTCATCATGTCTTTCTCCTTCTTCTCCAGCTCGATTTGCTTTAGTTCTGCAGTTTCTCATGTGACCTGGCCTTGAGAGTGACCTGGGGGACTGGGTGCAGCTCTGCTGGTGTGGGGTGACCGAGGCCACTGTGGTGTGGAGGTCTCAACAGGCCAAGGGGTGGCCCAGACTTGGGGTTGCATCCTGGCTATGCGGCGGAGGTGTCCCATGATCTTGGCACAGTGTGTCTGTTCCTTCAGCTCTTTGAACTTCGTCCTCTGTCTGTACCCCTGGGTTGTAAGGGTTAAGCAAGAGATGTACACAAGGTACTGGACATGGTGGCTCATGGTGGCATCTGCTCGGGGTGTCAGGCCACAGCCCTGTGCTGATGCGGCTCAGTGTGGCCGAAGCTGCTTTTTTTCAGGAGCTGCATCCTAGCTCTGGCCTGGTGCTCCCCAGGCCTCCAGGCGACTGAAATCCCAGGTTTACTTCCCTTAGCCACTGTCTGGCTTGTGAAGAACCCAAACGAAGAACTGAATTCTGTTTCTGTTGGGCTAGGTCGTGCTTCTGGACTGTGGAAATATTTCAAATGGCATGCTGGCTCTTCCTCTCAGCTTTATGCCATCTCCAGACATGTTTTCTGCACCTTTGCCCAAGTCTAGGCTTACCCCGATGTACAGGATAGAGTTGGCACTCCATTAGAAATCTTTCAGGTCAGTAGCTGCCTTCTTTATAGTCTCATTCAACCCCCGTTCCTCCATCCCACATCGCCCTTTCTTGCGGAAATCATGCTATACTATTTTCACGGTATTTTGGTGGTTAACCTGATAATCCTGTCAGAAAAAAATGTTAGTACAGCACAGCATGTTTCTTGTGGGCTCGTGCAGGCTTCCAGTGTTTGCTGTGCTCTTTACCACAGGCTTACAGACCATCTGTTTCATCATCGATTCTAGAATGTTTTCAGGAATCCGCATCTCACTGGACTGTCTGCTGTGTCCAGAATCCATCTCTTAAAACTGGGATTTTTGGCATTTTTGGTTTTCTCTGCCCTCTTTTCAGAAGATTATTTTTCGGAGTTATGAGTAGTCTGTTCTATAATCGCATCTGTAAATTATTTCAGGACTTTTGAAGCTTCAGTTCATTCAGAGACCCTAGTAAGTCTGTCTCTTCATCCACCGTGGGCTTCAAGTCCCCTTTTATGATGTTTCTTTTGCTTTTTTGAAGTTTGAAACATTCGGCCTACAGGAGTAGATAAAATAACTATCTTTTTTTTTTTTTTAAAGATTTTATTTACTTATTTGACAGAGATAGCGAGAAGAGTGAGAGAGCACAAACGGGGAGCAGCAGGGAGAGGGAGAAACAGACTTCCCGCTGAGCAAGGAGCCTGATGCAGGGCTTGATCCCAGGACCCCGGGATCATGACCTGAACTGAAGGCAGCTGCTTAACTGACTGAGCCACTCAGGCGCCCCTAAAATAACTATCTTAATTTGAGCATGTATCCAGGGCTGAAAGCTATTCTAAGCCCTTTATGTGTATCAATGCTTGTCGTCCCCACAGTCTGTTGTTCCCATTTTACAATTGAGGAAATTGAGACTCAGGAAAGTGAGCTGTCAAGGGCTGTGAAGAGTTTCAGACCTTGCCCTATTTCCAGAGTAACCGGGCTAGCCCGCCACACAAAGTCTCCTGGGGGCCGGCAGCACCCGCGAGACCCCAGTCTGCGACAGGGCTGAGCTTCCTTGCTCACAGCACTAGTGGGAGCTGGTGTCAGCATTTGTGTCAGTCCCTGTGCCCCAGCTTCCACAGGTGACACAGAGGGCCAGGCGATGCCTCCCACACGGTGGGTCATGCTACAAAAGGATCCAGAAAACTCAAATCTTTTATAATGCCTCGGGAGAGAGACACACTCTGTCTCTTCCAAGGCTCTTTGCTACTTAAACATCCTCAGAAGTATAGTCCCCAAGAAGAGGCAGTCAACACCTGTGCTCACAAGTTGTACAGAAACACCAGAGACCATGAGAATTGTCGCCCAACAGGAACTTAACCCAAATCAGTCTGTCAGCAGGTAGTGGAGTCCGGGTTCAGAGCCAGGCCGGCAGGCCCCACTGGACTGCTGCTGCCGTGACATCGTAAAGGCGCCCTCCTCACACCCTGGGTCTCTCACGTCATCGTCACCCCCCTTTCCTTGCCACTCATTCCATCTCTGATGCATTACTTCCTGTTAGCTTGTCCAGACCCCTCCTCTGCCCTTCTCCGCTCTTCCTCGAAGCTGACCCTTGGGTGCTTGCTTCTGGCTTCTTGTCAGGTTTGGAGCAAGGGAGGCATCTGCAGGTGCTCTGGGGACTGAGAGAATGAGGGCTGGGTGTGGGTTCCC
Source organism: Neomonachus schauinslandi (assembly GCF_002201575.2). Lineage (NCBI taxonomy): Eukaryota > Metazoa > Chordata > Mammalia > Carnivora > Phocidae > Neomonachus > Neomonachus schauinslandi. The sequence continues at coordinate 94,634,179 of NC_058412.1, read as the reverse complement.
TAGCTCCTTCCCTCCAGGAGGTCTTCTCCCACAGCTGTTTCTAAGTCTTCCAGCCTCCCCCCACCCCCGCCCCGCTCCCAGGGCCCACTGCCATGGCCCAGCCGCCCATGTCAGGGTTTCCTTCCTAGTGAAATGTGCAGCCCCCTCAACTGCCCCTGTGTGCTGAGATTGAAGTCATGGGGGCTGTTGCCAGCTTGGAGTGAATTTCTTTGGAAAATTATGGGGACTTTTCTCTCCTAGTCCTTCCTATGTCATGTATGTTATTTAACAGTTTAACCTGAGCACTCTTCTCCCCTTTTACTTTGAAGTCCCCAGTGAGGTTCTGCGTTTCAAGTGCTCACTGTCCTGGTGTTGCAGGCCAGAGAAGGACTGGACCTTCTTCCTCTTCTAAAGCTCACCTTAGAGGAAGTGATGATGGCATCCCATGTGTCCTCAAGTCTCTTGGTTTCTATCCAGGGTATCAGAACTTTTAGACTTAACACTGTCCAGTACAGTAGCCACCTTGTCACATGTGACTAAATTAATTAAATAAATTTCAAATACTACATTTTATTTATCCATTTGTCAATCAGTAGACACCTAGGTAGTTTCCATATCTTGGCTATTGTGAATTATGCTGCCATGAATATGGGAGTGTTGGTATCTCTTTAAGATACTGATTCTGTTTCCTTCGTTTATATATCCAGAAGTACGATTGGTGGATCACGTGGTAGTTCTATTTTTAATTTTTTGAGGAACCTCCATACTGTTTTCTATAATGGCTGATCCAATTTATATCCCTGCCAACAGTGCACAAGGGTTCCCTTTCCTCCACATCCTCACCAACACTTGCTATATCTTGTTTTTTTGGTAACCGCAACACTAACAGGTATGAGGTGATATCGCATTGTGGTTTTGATTTGCATTTCCTTGATGACTAGTGATGTTGAGCACCTTTCTTTCTTTTAAAGATTTATTTATTTGAGAGCGAGAGAAAGCGTCTGAGCATGGTGGGAAGGGGCAGTGGGAGAGGGAGAGAGAGAATCTCTAGCAGACACCTTGCTGAGTGCAGAGCCCAATGAGGGGCTCAATCCCACAACCCCGAGATTATGACCTGAACTGAAATCAAGAGCCGGATACCAAAACGACTAAGCCACCCAGGTGCCCCTATATTCATCAGGGAGATTGGCCTGTAATTTTCTTTTCTTGTAGTGTCCTTGTCTGGCTTTGTTATCAGGGTAATGCTGGCCTCATAGTATGACTCCCTCCTCTTCAGTTTTTGGAAGAGTATGAGAAGGATTGTTATGAATTCTTCTTTAAATGTTTGGTAGAATTCACCAGTAAAGCCATCAGGTCCTGGGCCTTTTTTGGGGGGAGGTCTTTGATTACTGATTAAATCTCCTTACTAGTAATTGGTCTATTCAGATTTTTTATTTCTTCATGATTCAGTCTTGGTAGAAAAAGAACAAACTAAGCCCAAAGTTAGCAGAAACGAAGGAAATAGCAAAGATCAGAACAGAAATAAATGAAATAGAGACCAGAAAAACAATGGAAAAGATCAGTGAAACTAAGAGCTGGTTTTTTGAAAGATAAACAATATTGACAAATCTTTAAACTTAAAAAAAAAAACAAGAGGACTCAAATAAAATCAGAAATGAAAGAGGAGACCTTGCAACGGATACCACAGAAATACAAAGGATGATAAAAGACGTCTATGAACAGTTGTATCCCAACAAACCAGATAACCAGACCAGGTTCTGAGAGCCTCCCATCTGCTTTCTGAGGGTAGTGCTGAACACTGAGTTTGGGTGATTTCTCCTGATCCCACAGAATTGGCCAGCCTTCTGTGCATGATCACTGGCTGTCTGCAGAGGCTTGCACTTGTTGCTCTTGGTAACACACACAGGGAGCTGGTCACAGGGGAAGGGTCTGCAAATGAGGTGTGTAGAGCATTAGGGCACCCCTGGACCAGTTGGGGGGATCTACAGGTGAGGTATCTTTAGTGGCCCGTTGGTGAAGCAGTTAGTAGGATCCACATCTCTTTGATGTTTCTGCAGATATGACCCTTGTGCTGGAACATTTCTGTGCTATAACCAGAGAAGAATCTCCATTGTGTAGATGAGGTCACTGAGAGGAAACTGACTTGCTTGAGAGCAAAGAAAGAGTGACAGGGCCACGGCTTAAACCTATGGCTCCTGACTCTTGGGCCTTATAAATTAGTTTGTTCATTTGCTCATTCATTTGTTCATTCATTCATTTCATTCGTTCATTCACTCAGCAGTCTGTGTCAACTACTGTGCTAGTTGCTGGGCACACGCAGACAAATGTAACTGCTGAGGAGACAGACAGGCAGATGGAGACAGAGCACAGTGGCGAGGGCTTCAGTACAGGGCACAACAAGGGCCTTACAGGATGGCTGAGCAAGTATTCCAGAGCATCCCGAGAAATGACTTTGGAGGGGGACTTCCAGGGCAGGTTGGTCAGTGGTCTGGGACATGTAGGGGATTCTAAAGCAACAGTCAGACAGCTTATAGAGCAGTGTATCTAGAGAACAAACATGGAGGAATATGGAGTATTTCTGGGAAACTCAAGGAAGATTTAATATCTGTATATGATGCCCATTCAAGACCTCACAAGTCTTTTCCATCTGAGTCTTCTTGTTATCCATTAGCAGGTTATTCAGTAAAACTGGGGTGGTATTCTGAGGGCAACACCAATACTCCCAAGTTCTGGACCATTTGGTATGGTGTTCAGAGGAAATGGGCTTCGGTCTCAAGGGCCTTGTCTCTCATCTGAGCCAGGCACAGAGGCAGGCTCTGCCTTCTTTGTGGTATAATTAATGGGTGCTCCCTCCACCCCCTCACCTCCTGAGGCTCTATATGGGAGATGGGAAAAGCCAGTGGTGGCTCAGGGCTTGGCATTTGAAGCAAACAGAACAGAAAGAGCTATATGCATCTGGCCAGAAGCCCCAGGTCTGGCTTATCATCCTAATCAAGTTCTTAGAAGCCCAGCTTGACCTCTGAGTCTCTTTCTTGTCTGAACATTGGCTGTGCCTCCTGCATGTGAGACTCAAGGCTGTTATACCTGAAGACAGGTACGGCAAGAAGGCAGCTGCTCAGCTAATGCTGGGTCGGCAGCAGAGGGGAAGGACGGGGTTGGGAGTCGGGGACTGATCCTTATGCCTGCTTTCCCTGCAAATTCTGGGCCTCAGACTTGGGTTCTAAAAGTTGTGGGCTGGGATCGGATCAGGGAGCGAGAGGGCATAAGAGAGGCCTGCTGGGTCTCCATGGGCATCCTGCTATCTTCCGTTTTTGGGTTACTTTTTGGGGCACACTGATGTAAGTGTTGCTGCTCAACAGGAAAACAAATTCCACATGGATAACTGACAGCAAAGAATGTTCTCTCCGTATTTCTCACTACTTTCTGAAGAAGGGATGCTTCCAAATAAGGACAGGGAAAGAGGAGGCCCTCCCTGCCCAGTGGGAGAGTCCCAGAGAGAGCCAAACCAAGCTGTACTTTGCTTGAGAGCAAGGCCTCCGGCATAATTGTGATCCTTCAACTCCAGCAACCATTTGCCTCTGAATAGAGTGGGGTTGGTCCCCTCGACACACCATATTCCAGATGCTCCTCCTTCCCCAAGATGGCAATAACCCATTTTAGTAAGCTCACCCCTCTGAAAAGCAGTCTATATTAACAAAAAATAAACAATATTTTGGCATTTTGGGGCCAGTTATGTGAAGACACTAGAAATATGGAGAAAAAAAATCCTTAGGTTGCCAGGAATGTAGAATTACAACCTATTATGGGGTTTAAAGGATTACTTTTTAAGCCTTTTATTTGGAAATAATTTCAAACTTACAGAAAAGTTGCAAGAATAGTGCAAAAAACACCCTTATACCCTTTATCCAGATTTGCCTGCTGTTAACATTTTGCCCCTTTTGCTTTATCATCCCCCCCATCCATATATGTATGTGTGTGTGTATATATATATATACATACCTCAGTTTAATGCTATTTTCTCTAATTTATTGTCCTTATTCTAATTTTGTTGAATGGCCCAATAATGTCCTTTGTTGCTACATTTTTTCTTTTAGTACTAGATTCAGTCTAAGATCAGGCTGCCTTTCTGTAGCTTCTTTTTCCTCCGGAGTAGCTCACAAGCAGAGCACTTCCCCACTGTGGGCCATAGTTTCCTCATCTGTAAGATATGGGGGCCAGAGAGGCTGACATCTGCATTCTGTGATTATTTGATGGCCTGGGGTGCCCTGCACAGTGCTTTACATGATAGGTGTCTTTAGATGTTTAATGGAAGTCCTGCTTTCCAGAAGGACTGGGACTACCTTTCTATTTGAGGAAGCTTTTGTCTCCCATCCCTTTCTAAAACAAGACTGGAAACAAATCTAAAGGCTCTGTCCTGGTCTCTGAAAGATTATAAAAGTAACTATTTAAAATAATAATGGTAACAACATATTTGGTGATTGTAGCATATGGATAAGTGAAATGAAAAACAGCAGTGTCATGAGGCATGGGAGGGAGAATACTCTGTTACAATGTACCTGAACTACATGTGAAGTGGAATAGTGTTTTTTGAAAGTGGACTTAGATTCATTAAAATGTATATTTTATTACTTATTTGCTTACTTGTTTACTTAACTAGATTGCTGGTTTGTTATAAAAGGATATAACCTAGGAACATTTGGCAATGGCAGAATGCATAGGGCAGGTATGGAGAAAGGACACAGAGCTTCCATGCCCCCCCCCCCCCCCGGCCCCCACACTGCCACAAGTTCACCAACCAGGAAGCTCTAAAATGTATATTTTAAACTCTAGGACAACTACTATGTTTTCTACAAGAAACTTATTTTTTTTCTTTTGTGAGAGAGAGAGAGAGAGAGAGAGAGAGAGAACAAACATGAGTGGGGGAGGGGCAGAGGGAGAGAATCCCAAGCAGGCTGCATGCCCAGTGCAGAAGCCAATGCAGGGCTTGATCTCATGACCCCGAGATCATGACCTGAGGTGAAATCAAGAGTCAGACACTTAACTGACTGAGCCACCACATGCCCCTACAAGAAAACCATTTTAAAAATAAAGATTGATAGGTTAGAAGTAAAGGGATAGAGAAAGATGTACCATTCTAAGAGTAATCAAGAGAAAGCTAGGGCAGCTATATTAATTTCAGACAGAGAAGACATCAGAACAAGGAAAATTACTAACAAGGATAAAGAGAGGCACTACATCATAATAAATGGGTCAGTTTTCCAGGAAGACATAACAATGTATGTGCCTAACAACAGATTGTCAAAATTTGTCAGGCAAAAATTGATAGAGCTAAAAAGAGAAATAGACAAATCCACTATTGTAGTTGGGCACTTCAGTATCCCCCTGTTAGTAATTGATAGGTCAAACAGGCAGAAAATCAATAAAGATAGAGTTGACTTGAACAGCACTATCAATCAACTTGGTCTAATTGACATTTATAGAACACTCCATCTACCAGCCGCAGAGGACATATTTTTCTCAAGCTCATATGAACACACATCTGGGTCATGGAACACCCTCTAACAATTTTAAAGGATTAGCAATCATACACAATTATTTGTCAGACCACAATGGCATTAAACTAGAACCCAGTAACAGAATAATATTTAGGAAATCCCTAAATATCTGGAGATTAAACAACACACTTCTAAAGAATTCATTGGTCAAAAAGAGTCTTAACAGAAATTTGAAAATATTTATAATTAAATGAAAATGAACATACAGCTTATTAAAATTAGTGGGATGAAGCAAAAGCAGTGCTCAGAGGGAAATTTATAGCATTAAATGCATATAATAGAACAGAAGAAAGAGCTAAAATGAATGACCTAAGCTTCCATCTTAGGAAAGTAAAGAAGGAAGAGTAATTAAAACCTAAGGCAAGGAGTAGAAAAGAAATTTAAAAACATATTCAGTATCCCACCTCCCCACATGACAGAGGTAGCTCCACTGCTTGTGGGAATAATTGTTGTATTAATAGTAATAATGACATCAACAATGATGATGGGTAATACAACATAGTGCCCTTTATGTACCAGCTTCTCTTCTAAGCAGTTCTCATGTACTCACACATTTATTACTTACGGTAACCCTAGGAGGAAATTACTATTAGAATCCCCATTTCACAGATGAGAAACTGAGGCACAGAGCCAGTAGGTAACTTGCCCAAGGACACACAGCTACTGAGGGGAGGAAGCAGGATTTGAATGAGGCAGCCTGGCTCCAGAAAAGGCAGAACCACTCAGTTCCTGTTCCGTGTCTATCTTCTCCACAGGAACAATGACTAGTCTTCTAGAACAATTTATGTAGACTGGGAATATGTAAAGTATAGAAGGGGAGGCCTAAGATGCTATCATGGGGGTGTACAAGAAATACAGATGCAGTTATGACCCTAGGAAAACTTATTAATGTCTGAGAACTCAACAGAGGATAGGAATGCTGCTGGGAGGTTTGCGGCAGATAAATTCTCCAGAGGAATTTGTCTGGGGAATGCCACAGGGCTGTGCTCCAAACAGCACATTTATCAATGTCTTGGATGAATTCAAGCTCATCAAGTGGCAGATTCCAGAGTTGAAAAGAGAGCCTTAAGTGATGCAGTGATGCCAGCATCCACTTTGAATTCAGTACAATTAAATGATATTTGGGTAAAACAGAACTTGCAGAATATAGACTAGGCAGGACCTAGGTGAAGAGGAGTTTCTGTGAAAATGAATTTGGGGTTTAGCAAACCACAGCTACAAATGAGTTGGAAGTGTGATGTAGCTGCCCAAGCATCTGGTTCTGTCTCTAGCTTCACTGAAAGGGATGTGGTGTTTGTGCTGGGTACTCTTAAGCTGGACAGTGTATCGGAATCATCCAAAAATTTTAGATGCTTGGGCCCTACTCCCAGAGATGCTGACTCAATAGGTCTGTACTGAGAATGTTTAAGAGCTTTCAAGGTGTTTGGAATGGCAGTGGGATTGAGAACTACTGGTCTCACAGGTCTAGTAGTTGTTAATTGCCTAATAGTTGTTCCAGAAACGAAGTCAAGGTGGTTCTGAGCATCAAAGTGGGGGAAGTATGAAGAGCCAGGCCTTCCAGCGTCAGCCTGGTTCATGGTAGAGGCTGGAGGCCACACAGGCATTAGCAGTGTGTGTCCAAAGATGCCTCTCAAAGCTGTTACTTCACTTCAGTCTTGGGCCTTCAAAGCACTCTTAACCTTAGTCAACCCTACAAGCTAGAGGGTCCTTCCTTAGTTCTGGGTTTTCCTAGCTTTCATCAGAGATGTCATGAGACTGTAGGCTTGGGGCACAAGTGTGATTAGAAAGTCTCTTAAGGGGACCCTGGCACACAGAAGATCCTCCCCTTGGAGCCCTGTCTGCCTTTCCTTTCATTTGCTGTCCAGGTGTGAGGCATGCACTGTAGCGATGCAGCCTTTTCAAGTGGGGTGATAGTGAACTTCAGTGATGGCCCTTCAGTATCATCACCTCCTGGTATTCAGCCTCTTGTGTAGTCCCCTCTTTCATTGAATCAGGGTTGACCTATGTGAGCAGTAGAACACAGCAAAATTAATGATGTGGGAGTGCAGGAGTAGGTCAGAAAAGGCATTGCAGCTCCAACCTTGTTTTCTTATATTGCTTGCTCTGAGGGGAAGCCAGGCACCACACCGTGTTATGAGGACACTCAAGCAGCCCCATGGACATCCCCACAAGGACAGGAATTGACTATAGCACTAACTTGCCAGGTATGTGAATGAACCTTGGACATAAATCCTTCCACTCCCAGTTGAGCCTTCAGATGACTGCTGCATCAGCTAGTAACTTGCTGAACTGTCACCAAAACCACACACCTCAGGCCTTCTTATTACATGAAAAAAATAAATAAACCACTAATCTGTCTAAGCCAGGGATTGGCAAACTACACCCCATGGGCTGATTGCCTGATTTTGTAAATAAAGTTTTTATTGGAACACAGCCACGTGCATTTTTTAAATGTATTGTCTATGGCTGCTTTCACATTACAGTGACAGAGATGAGTAGTTGTGACCAGAGACTGTGTGTCCCATAGACTGAAATATTTACTATTTTTTGGCCCTTTGAGAAAAAGTTTGCCAACCCTTTAAGCCATTGCTTTTTATTTTCTTCCTACTAGCAGCTGAACATAATATCTATATTATGTCCAGTCCACAGGACGTTTGTTCTTGAATAACCAGGTGACTTTAATGATGTGGAAGCTCATGGAGAATCTTGTCAGAAAGACTATCTGGTTTTCTAAGCTCTACACTGTCCAAAGATTTAGCTCATCAATAGTATCAGTCAGGAATTGGAATCCATCTTAACTGATTTAAACTTTAATGAAAGGACTTATTACAGAGGTGAGGGAGGGTCAAGGGAGAAACACAAGATATCGGGGCACCCAGAAACTGTGACAGTGGGAAGCCATTGCCTCCTGCAGACCTCTAGGGGAAGAGGGAGAAAGTGGTTTTATCAGAGCCCCTTGGGTACCCGTGAATCCCACTGATATGTTAGAATCAAGTAATGATTATGGTTCAAACTACTCTAAGAATTCAGAACCCATTTGAACCAGCTATGTTGCCTGCATTACAAAAGGAACTTCAAAATACCACTCTGCTATATACATGCTTGTTTGTACTATAACTTGCCATGCCAGTTATGATTACTGTTTAACAAATAACCCACAAACTTAACTGCTTAAAACAGCCATTTTATTATACTTAATGGATTCAGTTGATCAAGGATTCAGGCAGAGCATGCCAAGGATGACTTCTCCCTGCTCTGGGATTTCTAAGGTCTTACCTGGGAAGATTTCGGTGCTGGTGGTGACTCAACATTTGGAGGTTGGAATCATCCAAAGGCTCCCTTGCTCTCATGTCTACTGCCTGAGATGAAAGACTTGTTGAAGTCCAGGACTAGCACCTTCACCCACAGCTTCTCCATGTGACTGGGCTTCCTCACAACATGGCAGCTTGACATCGTTGAGCTTCTTATATGGCAGCTTAGGCTCCAAGTGCTGGTGTTCCAGTGAACAAGGTGGAAGCTGCATGGTCTTTTTGGGATCCAGTTTTGGAAGTCACACAGCATCATTTCTGCTTTTGTTTATTGCTCTAAGCAGTCACAAGCCCACCAAATTCAAAGAAAGGAGAAATACTCTTCCACCCACTCTCCATGAAGGAATATCAAATAATTTTAGAGCCATGTTTTAAAACCACCACATTTGCAAATGGAGGAGCAGCTTCATTTGCTTGGTAGAAAGTGACATCAAGTTAAATGTAACATTTTCTCATCTGGAGGTTGGAGAAACTCCACCCCATGCACAGGCCAGGCTGAGTGAAATTTTTAACTGGACTGCAGAGGCCAGAACTTTAAATTCCCAATAATGGATGCATGGCAGTGATGGTGGTGGTGTGGTGGAGTGTTATTAAAGAACTGTGGGTTGTATTAATAAAAGAAAGGGTAAGAACTATATGATCCTCTCAATAGATGCAGAAAAAGCATTTGACAAAATATAGCATCCTTTCTTGACAGAAACCCTCAACAAAGGAGGGATAGAGGGAACATACCTCAACATCATAAAGGCCATGTATGACAGACCCACAGCTAATATTCTCAGTGGGGAAAAACCGAGAAGTTTTCCCCTTAGGTCAAGAACACAACAGGGATGTCCACTCTTACCACTGTTGTTCGACATAGTAGTGGAAGTCCTAGCCTCAGCAATCTGACAACAACAAATAAAAGGCATCCAAATCAGCAAAGAAGAAGTTAACCTTCCACTCTTTGCAGATGACATGATACTCTATGTAGAAAATCTGAAAGACTCCACCAAAAAAATTACTAGAATTGATACAGGAATTCAGCAAAGTTGCAGGATATAAAATCGATGCCCAGAAGTCTGTTTCATTTCTATACACCAACAATGAAGCAGCAGAAAGAGAAATCAAATAGTTGATCCCATTTACAATTGCACCAAAAACCGTAAGAATACCTAGGAATAAACCTAACCAAATAGGTAAAAGATCTGTACTCTGCAAACTGAAGAACGCTTATGAAAGAAATTGAGGAAGACACAAAGAAATGGGAAAACATTCCATGCTCATGGGTTGGAAGAAGAGATTTGTTAAGATGTCTATGCAACCCTGACAGGAGAAACTTAGGAGATCATATAATGGCATCCTGTCAAGGGTAGGGTAGATGGAAGAGCTGAAGAAGAAGGATAAGGTTCTGAATAAGGTGTGGCCTTTTGCTGGTTCCTAAAGGAGATGGGGCTGCCATCAGGCTGAGCAAACCATGAAGCCAGGAGCAGGAAAAGACAACATTCAAAGGAGACTGAGGAGAACTTAGAATGGATTGAAAGAGAAAAGCAGATCTATCAATAGCTAACAAGAGGTCATAAAGGGAAACTACGGATTTGGGGGCAGGAAGGGAGAGGAATTAATTTAATGGAGGCCATGACTAACAGTTAAATGAGGAAAAGATTTAGAGATACTCAGTACAGTCCCATGAACAATGGGGCTAGAGTGTTGCTCTTGGTTTTTGAGAAGCAAAATAGAAGAAATTTCAAGGGTGACCAGCATGGACGTTAGACGTTTTCAGGTACTCTAAGGGAGGAAGCTGGTTATAAATATATATCAACAAGGTCATACTTTTGACACAGAACATCCCCAAGAGAAAGAGTTGGCCTCCCACCTACTGGCGGAATCCCTGCTAATGGTGTGGTTGGCAATTGTTTGCATGTCTGCTAATATTCTGAGAATAAATTAGGATCCAGTGATTTCTGGATGTTGCATGACTAGCTGGCCATAGCAAGTTGGCTCTTAAGTTTATTTAGGGCTTTTATATTCATTATCTCATTTACTCTTATAAGCTTGTGAAGTAGGCAGGGAAAGTATTATCATGCCCATTTGGAGGATGAAGAAACTGGAAGGTTAAGTGGCTTCTCCAAGCCAAACAGCAGCAGGACCAGGACTAGAATCCAAGTCTCATGCCTCCTGGTATTGCCAGGGCCTCTGGCCTCTCTCTTGCCACCTCCCATGCTGGGCCAGGAGGTCAGTTGTGCTGTCAGCTGGCCTCTTCCTGGGGCAGATGCAAGCAGTAATGTTTGACTGCTTCTTGTAGCTGGAGTCCATTTCAACTTCAGCCTTCCTTCCCTATGTGCATATACACCCACTTTGAGCCCCACACGTGATGTTGCTTTTACAGGTGCCAGAGTGTTTCAAAGGCTTCAGAGTCCTTTTCTGTCCTTCAGTGCTCCTTTTCTTTCCCCATTGATCAGTTGTCTACTGCTGTGTTATAAACCACTCCAAACCCTAGTGGCTTAAAACAGTACCATTTATTATTTCTCATATTTCTATGGGTCATAAATCTGGGCAGTTTTTCTGCTGGTCTCACTTGGGCTCATGTATGTAGCAGAGATCATCTGATGACTAGGCCAGGCCTGAAGAGCCCAAGATGCCCTCATTCTCTGGATGTCGGCAAGACGCCTTGGTTCTCCTCCAAGTGGCCTGTAATCCTTCAGTAGGCTAGTCTGGGCTTCCTCACAGCATGGTGGTTTCAGGGTTCCAAGAAGGTGAAGGTGGAAGCTTCGAGGCCCCCATAATGCCTAGACTCATGAAACCGTACAACTTCACATCAGCCATATTCTCTTGGTCAAAATAAGTCATAAAGCCAGCCTCGATTCAAGAGGGATAGAGAAATAGACTCCAAGGATGGAGTCTTGATGGGAGGGATAGCAGTGTCCCATTGCAAAGGGGCATGGACTAACTGGGGGCCATTATTATAATGATCTACCATACTCCATGATCTGCTGAATGAGGATTAACCAAAACATGCCCCAGTAGGAAAAAAGCAAGCTACTCTCTACTACAGCATTTGCATATCAGCAACTAGGGTACTTTGGTAGCAAACAGAAACAGACTAATTAATTTAAAAAGAACAGACATATAGTAGGAGGGCATCAGGAAGCTCACCAACTCAAGAGTTGTACAATGAGACCTCAAAAGTGATAGGAAGAGAGCTGCTCTGGGTGGGGGTTGGGGAGTCTCTGAAGCAGGGATTGATGGACAGTCTTTGTCGGGAACCACCACTGGAATAACTTAGTTCCAGCTGATTTTATTTTTCTGGTCTCTGTGCCATTTGGAGGAACTGTGTGAAAAGTGGGAGAGGACCTAGGCAGGCAGAAGTGTCAGCCGTCTGCTGCTTCCTGACCATTCCCTATGGGTGCTTGTTTGGATCTGTTGGGCCTGACGGTGACTTCTGTATGAACGACATCATTCTGTGTCAGTGCCTCTGCTTCCCCCTCCCCATCCTGCCCCCAAGAAGGAAAAAAACTTTTTTCTTCCTTCATACAAAATGTCATCTTAGATTAACTTTTGTCCCACTGCACCTGACTTCTTAAATGCAAGTGTTCCCTAAGGTTCTATCATTCACTCTCCTTTGTTCTCAGCGTCCTCTCTGAACCATTTTAGTCCCCATCTCCCTGCAGGTGACTCCTTGATCTAAGCCTTCCCTATTGCCCATTTTCAATTTCCTGTGGGAATCCTCCACCCAAATCCACTGGCCTCAGCCTGCTCTTCCTCCCAAAACATGCTGTGGCAGATACGACATTGTGGCTCCCTCAGCAACCCCTTCAATCCCCTTATGCATGTCTCCCTTGTAGAGTCTGGAAAGTTATAAATGACATTTCTCAAACTCCTGTGCAGCTGGGGAGCCATGCTTGATTGACTTCCACCAAGCAGGCCCTTCCTCGTGAGACGTGGGAGGCAGAAGGGGTGATATGAGTGATGGGGCTCTCTGGAAGCCACATGGATGGCCACGTGGTGCCCCATCTTGTGTCAGAGGCATTTGGTTCTTCAAGGGCAGCACAGGAGCTTCTTCTGTTCAGTCCTCTAGAGTCACAGGCTGTGCTTGGGGCAGCAGTGGGGTTTCTGCTGGAACATTCCTCCGGGGAGGTTTGTACATATCTCCTGGCCATGTAGCACCCAAGCTTGGTTCTTGGAATTGGAAATTTTGTGCAATACCTAATGGAATAAACATTTTCCTGCTTGTTAAAGTGGATTCTGTCGTCCGCAGCTAAGAACCCTGCCTGATATAAACACTCCCTATCTCCACCAGTGCTGTAGTATAGATATTGAACAATAGGCTCTTTGGGGGAAAAGCCCTGAACAGGGGTGCCTGGGGGGCTCTGTCAGTTGAGTGTCCAACTCTTGGTTTCGGCTCAGGTCATGATCTCAGGGTCATGAGAACGAGCCTTGGCGCGTGTCGGGCTCTACACTCAGCACAGAGTCTGCTTGAAATTCTCTGCCTCTCCCTCTGCCTCTGCCTCCCCTCCCCCACCTTGTACTCTCTTTCTGTCTCTAAAGTAAACAAATAAAATCCTTAAAAAGAAAAAAGAGCCCTGGACCATTTTGTATTTCCACCAGCAGTGCGTGTGAGGGTCTCAACTGCTCGCTCTTCTTGCCAGTGCCTGCTTTTACCAGCACTTGATTGATATTGGTAAAAGAAACAGCGTAATTCTTAAAAAAAAGTTCCAGTATCATCACGTGACTTTGGAGAGGAGGTAAGATCACACACACACACACACACACACACACACACACTCACTCCTTCCATTGCAGTTAGGAAAGTGTGTTTCTTATTAACACTGGCTAGGTCTTTAGAGTACAGCTTCTTTCCTTTATTGACTTACATTGTCGCAGATCAAGAATTAAGGCAAGTCTTCAAGGTATTGTTTGATTTAAACCAGAAATACCTCTCCAGATTTAGAAACAGATTCCCTAATTGTTCCTGTCTGATGGCTGTCATCCCAGGTGGGTGGATGGACTGGGGACAGAGCTGTCTCCTCATCAGCCCAGGACAGGTTTCTTCACACCCTGAATTGTCTTTTGAAGGGGTGTGTGTGTGGGGAGGGGAGACGATGAATAAAATGGCTCAGGTTCAGTCTCAGGACCAGTCTGTAATTTAGTCGTTACCTTCATGTTGAATTAGGAGGCACATTCAAAGACAAGAGGCCTATAGTTAGCAGCTAATTAACGGCCTTTAGGGAATTCTTATCAATTCAGGAGGCTGTGCTCATTTGAAACCGTTGCCGGCTTCCTCTGTTCATAAGCTGTGCCCTGTTTCCCCCACCCCTTCTCCAGGCATCCTCCCTGACTCCTCAAGTTGGTCGCAGAGCTGGGTGAGGATTTCCACTTGTATGCCAGCCACGATCCAAGTCTTGCTGAGGTCAGAATCTGACCTCAGGACCCCAACTTCAGTTTTGCATCTGCAGGAAATTTTCTTGTTTCACCTTCTAAGGCAAAGTTCATGATACATAATCCCTGACATCCATAGAAATCCTTGGTTATCAGCATCAGGGTCTTTTATAGAGAGACTAGGGCCCAAAGCTGTGTTGTGCTCGTGGGTGTGTGTGTTGGGGGGGGAAGATAGAGAGCAAGGTGGGTAGGGAGGGAGGTGGCAGAGGGGTGGTGAGTTCACTCATTACAGAGAACCAAATAAATTGTTTCTGCATAGTCCATCATTTCAAAATTTCCTGTTGCCTTTTCTTTCCTCCTTGGTGCTGATGACTGGACTCTATGGGATCCAGTGACTGGAGAAGGGCAGGCATGTGCTGAACTGCTCAGGTTGAAGCATCTCATACTCTTTGCCTCTTGGGAAGTAGATACAGGAATTGCGTTCATTATCTTGTGCTCCAGTTTTGAGCCTTCTAGAAATAGGAATTTTGCTGTCAGGCCTCAGGGCAGGGAATCCCTTCCCTTAACAATAAGGAAGAAACTAAAACAGCACACAGTGGGGCCTGTAAAGTGTATTGTTCTTGTAAAATATCAGACCCAGCCTGTTGTCTGGTTTTAACTAATGTGCCATACTATAGGTATAACTGTAGGTATAACTCTATAACTCACTCCTGAATTTTATGACTGCTGTATTATTGTTTGTTTTTTTATTTTTGTATGTGATTTTGAGGTGACAGATTTGATTTCCCTTTGATTCCCCTCCCCACCTGAGATTTGACCCAGTGTATCCGTTAGCTTTTGCTATGTAATGAGCCACCCCCAAAACGTAGTGGCATCAAATGACACATATTTTTTATTTATTTATTTATTTTAAGATTTTATTTATTTATTTGACAGAGAGAGACACAGCGAGAGAGGGAACACAAGCAGGGGGAGTGGGAGAGGGAGAAGCAGGCTTCCTGTGAGCAGGGAGCCCGATGCGGGCCTCGATCCCAGGACCCTGGGACCATGACCCGAGCCGAAGGCAGACGCTTAATGACTGAGCCACCCGGGCGCCCCGACACATATTTTTAATAGACTTTATTTTTTAGAGCAGTTTTAGGTTCACAGAAAAATTACATGGAAGGTAAAAAGATTTCCCACGTACTCCTAACCCACTCCCTCATGCACAGCCTTCCCCACTATCAGTATCTTCCCCCAAATTAGTACATATGTTGCAATTGATAAACCTACATTACCATCCAAAGTCCATAGTTTACCTTAGGGTTTACTCTTGGTGTTGTACATTCTGAGAGGTTGGAAAAATGTACAATGACATGTGTCTGCCATGCCATTATAGTATCATACAGAGTAGTTTTGCTGCCCTAAAATTCCATGTTCCACTTATTCATCCCTCCCTCCCACCCCTAACCCCTGACAACCACTGGTCTTTTCACTATGTCCAAAGTTTTACCTTTCCCAGAATGTCATATAGTTGGTATCATCGTACAGTAGTTCACCTTTTCAGGTTGGCTTCTTTCACTTAGTAATATGTATTTAAGTTTCCTCAATATCTTTTCATGGCTTGAAAGCTCATTTCTTTATATCCCTGAGTAATATTTTACTGCCTAGTACCACAGTTTATTTGTCCACTCACCCACATCTTGGTTGCTTCCAAGTTATGACAATTATGAATAAAGCTGCTATAAACATCCATATGTAGGTTTTTGTATGGACATAAGTTTTCAACTCATTTGAGTAAATACCAAGGAGCACGATTGCTGGATCATATGGTAAGAATATGTTTAGTTTTAAAAGAAACTGCCAAACTGTTATCCAAAGTAGCTATACTATTTTGCATTTCCACCATTAGTGAATGAGAGTTCCTGTTGCTCCACATCATTGCTAGCATTTGCTGTTGTCAGTGTTTGGGATTTTGGTCATTTTATTAGGTGTGTGGTGGTGACACATATTTTTAGTTTCTCGAGATTCTGTGGGTTGTCTAGGTAGCTCTTCTCACATGGGCAACCCAGCTGGCGCTGGATAGTCTAGGGTGTTCTCACTTTTATTTCTGGGGCCTTGGCTGGAATGATAGGAGACCTCACTCCATGTGGTCTCTCATCCCCCAGTGGGCTAGCCCAGCCTTCCTCACATGATGGTGGAAGGTTCTGATAGCAAAAGAGGGCATGTCCAGTTGTGCAGCACTTTCAAAGCCTCTGCTTTCTTATGTTTGGTACATCCCATTGTCTAAAGCAGGTCACGTGGCCAGGCCCAGATTGTAGGGATGCAGAAATGACCCCCACTTCTTGCTGGGAGGAGCTGGGAGGAGGAAACTTATGGTGACCACATTTTCCAATCCACAGCAGTTGGTGACTGTGTTGTCTAACTCAGCAAAGGAATCATTTCTTTAAATCACTCTAAATCCCCACTGCAGGTGGCACCTAGAAAATCAGTTTCTTCAGTTATGCCGGGCAACATTATGGAAAGGAGATTAGATACTCTCATTCTTCTTTTCTAATTACCCAGTTGGTATTGTTCCAAAGGGGCAGTCATCATTTCCTGAGACCCCAGCATTAGGAAGGAGCTCACAACCTCTGGTCCTAGTGTCCTATACAAGAAAAGCAACACATTTATTCTTGGCTTCATTTCTTAACTGCTGGGAAAAAGGTTGTTGAGGTTTAAGGGCTGATAATTAATCATGCCTCTTCCCCTTCCATCTTTGGAATAGTTGAGAAATAGATGCAAGCGTGGGAATTGGAGGTCAGAAGAGCACCTCTTCACTGGCAGCACTGGACCAGAGAATGTGGTTTGGACTATATGGCCAGACAGGGCTTCCTGCTTCTTCCCTTCAGGACAGACCTGGGTTGCCCATGGGTCTGCAGAGCAGTTAACTGGCCTGGCCAGACAAAAGGAGAATTGTTGCCTCTTACTTTCAGGTCATGGCAGTCAAGACAGAGGGATCAGAGCAGGGCTCGGGAACAGGGGATGAAGGGCCGCCCAGGCTGTGGGTAGCTCTGGCTCCTCCCTCCTCACCAGCAGTCAATGAGGAGTGAGGAGTGGAAAGAAGATTAGGTGGGAGCTTTCCCCAGTACTTTCTATTCTGACTTTTTTGCAATTTTCCTTTATGCATATATTTCTTAAACTTCGTTTTGAAGCATAATGTACATATAGAGAAGAGCACATATCATAAGTGTATGGCTCAATACATTTTCACAAATTGAAAACATTCATGTAATCAGCATCTGGATCAAGAATTAGAAAATTACCAGCTCCCTAGAAGCTCTATGGAATCTTTTTTGGTCTGGCTTCTTTTGCTCACAATTAGGACTCTAAGGTTCACTGTGTTGTGTATAGATTTATATTGTTAATTTTTATTGCTGTAGTATCCTACTCTGTGAGTATAGTGTAATTTATTTCCATTCTATGCCCATGATGGGCATATGTGTAGGTGCCAGATTTAGCTGATTTGAAACATTGTAATATGTGCCTTTTGTGAAAATATGCAGTTATTTCTGGTTGATATATCCCTAGAAATATCCCCTGGGGCCCAGTGATTCCACTTCTAGAGTTATATCCAACAAAAATGTCTAGCAATTTTAGATAGTGAAACTGTTTTCCAAAGAGGAACTATTTGGCACTCCTGCTAGCAGCATTATGAGAGTTCCAGTTGCCCACCTCCTTGCCTCCTAATACTTTGGAAGACGCACAAGTTTCTGTTCTACAGATGAAGGTGAAATACCGGGAGAGGGAGAAAATGAGTCCCTCGATAAAATAAGAATGAAAAGGGAAGAATTTTACAAAGGATTTTTTAAAAAGAATTTTAAAAAACATGTCAATCCATCTTATTTTTTGATGCATTTCAAACCAAGTTGCAGACAATTAACAGATAGGTGCAAAGCACTACCCTACAAGCAGGAGAGTGATTTACGGTCTAACTTTAGAAACTTGAGATGCTCTTAAAGTCTCACCCAGCTCTGTGGAGGAAGGGTTTGCAGACAAAATGTTCCCCTCGCAGAAATTGTGATAAAACACCAATTAGTGACTGCAGCAATGAAGTGGGAGTGTTTAACCTTTCAGGCGTGCCAACAATGTGCTCCTTAATTTGAAAATAGGGTACAAAGTGTTAGCAAGTGAAGAATAGTAATCGTTCATCACTCAACTTGACATATCTCCTTTGCAACAGAGGCAAGAGAAGGAATCCTCTCTGCTCCGCTTATTCTGGCTTTCGTCTAACTTCTCTGAGAAAGGACCAGATGTTCTAATGAGGGGTACCAGACACTGAAAATATCCAGAGATGAGGAGAAACAGGCTGACAACTTTCCCCTCGAGAAGCCTACCTTCCCTCTGAGCTCCTCAGCGCACTTTATATGCATTACCCAGCAGCAAGTCTTATTATCCCTTTTTGCAAACTATAGAAAAGTGGTTCAAGGAGGCTAAAAAGGCTCACTCAAGTCTACAAGGGAAGCCAAATGTTCAGCTCAAAATAGAAACTGAGAGCTCTGGGAAATTCAGACAGCCTGAGAGGGTCCTTTAATCTCTGGACCCTTCCGTGTCTTTTTAGACAATAAGCCTTTCCTTGAAAGAGTTTTTATTCCCCTAACGATAGGGCTGCCAACTCTCCCTCCAGGATGTTGTAAAAAGGTGACATTTAACAGTGGAAATTGAAACTCTAATTGACTTCTCTTAAAACAGAAAAACAAGTGCCCTGTATTCCTTCTCTTGGCCAGATGTTTGTAATTGTTCCCTTGGGATTCTACCTTGAGGGAAGCTGAAGAGGCAAAATAGAACAGTTCATGGGAATTAGTATCGTTACAGACTCAAGACTTGTTTTTGCTGCGTGGTGGAAGACATGGAGACCCCACCCAAGTAAAGAGAGGTTTCAGGAAGAGGGTTGTAGCTCATGTCACTAGGCCCTGGGACCAAAGAAGCCCCGGAATCTCTTGCAGTGATAAGTAAGGAGCTAGAGGTGAACCCTTCATTTCCAGATCTGGGTGTATGGGGATCTATGATTATTTAGATTAATTGTGTTACTTGCCTTAGCCTAATGGAATTTTAACAGAGATCATGTGAGCAAAGTCTTAAAATGTACTTGCGTAGGAGGTCTTGCCTTCTTGTATTTCAGTCATCATCATGAGAAGAACATGCCTCAGGGAGCCTGCTGGTCAAGGAGGCTGAGACACATGGATGAGAACCTGGAGCCTAGCCCAACTGAGCCCAGCCTAGACCGGTCAATCTCTAACCTCTCGGCAAACATGTAAGCAAGAGACAATTGCTTATTATTGTGAGCCACTGAGTTTTGTGGTGGTTTGCTATGTAGCACATTATGTTATAGCTGACTGATACAGGCCCATTGAAAGAAGGAATGGTAGAGAGAGACTCTTAGTGACAAAATTTGCAGAAGTGCTCAGCTTGGGGTAGTCATATAGCAAGTACCTTGTAACCGTGAGAGGATCTGAATCCAGTGGGGTGATTGTATTTTATATATCTGAAAAAGAAGAGTGAACCACACTATTTGTTCTGAATGTCTGGCCTGCCTGTTGATATCTTCCTCTTAATTGTAACTTTTATGAATCCTTTTCTACTGGCTTCATTCCCATCTCTTCCCTAGTCAGTATGTTGACATCTCTTTATGACTCAATCCTGGGCTGAACCATGAATACCCATATAACCACTGCCTAGATTCTACAATTAACATTTTGCTGTATTTGTTTTGTTGCATGTCTGTCTATCTATCCTTTTTTCCATCCATCAGTTCATCTTATTTTTTTGATGCATTTTGAAATAAGTTGCAGACATCAGTACACATCACCCTGATGGTGAATTTTGACAAAGGCATGTACCCATCACCCATGAAAGTTTCTTCATGTCCCTTCCCAGTTAATCCCACCCTCACACCCCAGGATAAAGACTATTTTGTGTGTGTTTTTTTTCCCCTACTATAGATTAGTTTTGTCTGGGTTAGTGTATAAATGGAATTATACACTATGTAATCTTCTGTGTCCAGCTTCTATTTAGCATAATATTTTTGATATTCACACATGTTGTTGTAACTATCAGTAATGGTCATCGTTTTAAAAAATGAATAATTAGACAAGATATTTGGAGACTCTCTTTACCTTAAGGTTTGGGGCTTCTGTGACATGTATACAGTTATAGTAACCACTGTTAAGTAATACACTTGAACCAAACATCCTTCTGAAACAGGCATCTCTCCTGCTGTCTGTCAGAGATCTGGCCCTTTGGTATTCACCTCCCCCCGCCTTGAAGGTTGATAAATCTTTCAAAACTGCTGAGGGAATTTATTGAGATTTGTCCCATGGGCACAGTGCTTTTGATTTACTGACTTGAGTAAAATGTAGGGGCTGACTGAGCTCTTAGGATTAATTGGCATCTGACTTTTCCCCAAAGGGGTCCTCAGCAGTTTATCCTTCCCAGGACTCACAACAGTATGTCCAAACTGTGGGTTAGTGGGGATGATTGAAAGACTTGGAGAGTTGTCTTTCTTACTTTGCTGTACTCTGGTTCCATAGCAGTGAGTGGGGAAAAAAATGAAAGAAAATGAGAATAAAATGACAATTTTCCTCCACCGTAGCTAAAAGCCAGTGCTCAGCCTATTAGACCACTTTATCCCTTAGACTTAGTGTGAAGATTTAACTAATTTAACTAAGAATTAAAGCCTCACTTAGTGTGGCCTGGCTCCTGACTTTGTTCCAGGCCAATTTAGCTAAGGTGGAACTACACTTCCCAGAATTCCCTTCCCTGCAGTCTTCCAGGGTTAGCGGGGACAACTGACCCTCGCTCGCCTGGGAAGACGGAAGTGACACAACACTGTAGTCTTTCCACCCTTGAAAGGTGGGTTTGGGGGCTCACGTGCTGTCG
This sequence comes from Neomonachus schauinslandi, assembly GCF_002201575.2. Lineage (NCBI taxonomy): Eukaryota > Metazoa > Chordata > Mammalia > Carnivora > Phocidae > Neomonachus > Neomonachus schauinslandi. The sequence goes on along the minus strand of NC_058412.1, from coordinate 94,613,082 downwards.
CAGGCCTTGGGATTGGCGCCCACCCTTGGCTCGCCACTGGGTGGGGGACGGGGGACAGCGGGCGGTCGTAGCACTCCTGCAGCCCTTCTGACAACTGAGCAGGGGGCAGGCCTGCAGCAACGTCAGCTCCCTGGGGCCGCCGTCGACTTCCCCGACTTCTGGGCCAGGCTGCCAGCCGCGCTGCCCACACGTTGGGCACCAGACACAGAGGCAACAGCTGTGCATAAGCTGTGCAACCAGCTCCCACCCACAGTTTTATCACACATCCCGTATTCCATGTTATTCTTGACGCTCCTGCCTCACTGGTCGAATCCTGAGTGGATTCCCCACCACAGAGGATGTGCAGCATTCACTGCTGGTTCTTCTCTCTTTTCCCCCTTAACACCCGGGTTTGGTTCCAAGATTCACAGTCCTCTCCGCAGCTGAGATTCGGGGAGCGCTGGCTGAGTCCAGCCTCAGAGGTGACTTGATGAACCTAAGGCAGTTTTGCTAAGGGTAAAGGACCCAGTCCTAGTCCGTGAGATGGGGGAGAAGTCACTGAAGGACTTCTAAAGAATAGGCCCTTTGGATAAAGAGGTAAGTATGGAAGGAAATGGCTTTTTGTTGTTATTCTACTAGATGTTGCCCAAAACTAATGCTTCCACAAGGGACACTGGCCTTAGGAGAACATGTTGCAGGAAGATGGAAGGAAGTACCTTGGCCCATGAAAGCTCACTGAGCTGCTCAAGAAACCAACCCTTATCCCCGGTTGCCTGGTCCCAGTTTCAGCACTGAATGAAGGTCCAGTGTCCTGGGAAGCCCCTCAGTCCTGAGCATGCCCAATGGGTGGTCCCTCTTGCCCTGCCTCAGGACTTTAATGTGAGATGATAATTCCCTTTACTCTTTAAGCCCTGTGAGTTGTGGCTCTTTTGGGTGCGAGTAGCTGAAAGGATTCTGAATGGTATGGGGCAGTACAAGAATGTGCCTCTTGTTTCTGACAGCAGTTGTAAAAGAGGTACTCTAAAAAATATTTTGTGTAATGTCAACGTCAGTGGAAAAGTGCTTCGTTTATCTCAGAAACTGTGTCATTTTGTTTGTTCAAATCAGTTTCACTGATCTATGGGCAGGTATAACTTAGTACATTTTACCTAATTAAAAAAAAGTTACCACTTAGGCATGCATATGATATATTAAAAGATAAATATAACATTCTATTTTAGTCTTTGCATGTCTTTGGGCCTTTATTTAGCTTCCTCTTAAAATAGGAGTGCCCTTAAAGTGATATCTATGGAGGGAGGGGATATGGAGGGAGGGGGTGATCTCTGTTCTTTATGTTTAAAAGCCTTAAATAAGTTACTGGGACTTTAAGAAAATATTTTTAGATGAGTTTGATGTCATTTAGTTGACTTTTTCCTGGAAAGAAAGGCTTCCAGGGCTTGACACTGTCCTCCTGTGGGTGTGGTAAATTAATTGTATTATTGATCTTTACCCTTTCCTGTGTCTACACCTGTCCTAGCTTGGGCTGCTGTAACAAAAATACCATCCTGGATGGATTATACATAACAAATAAACGAATTTATTTTTCACTGTTCTGGAGGCCAGAGGTCCCAAGGCCAGGATGGCAGCAAGGTGCCGGCTCTGGTAATAGCCCTTTTCTGGGTTGCAGACTGCCAGGTTGTCCTTTCAGCCTCATATGGTGGAGAGCAGAGAGGGGAAGCAAGCTGTCTTGTGACTCTAATTATAAGGGCACTAATCCCATTTATGAGGGCTCCCCCCTCATGACCTCATCCAATCCTCATTAGCGCCCAAAGGCACCACTTCTTAATACTATCATATTATGGGGGGAAAGTTTCACCATATGAATTCTGGGGGTACACAAACATTGCGTCCATAATAACACCCTTTGCCACATGGCATGTGCCCTCCCACTATGACTCTGGGTTTGCTCATGTGTTGTTCTTTGGCCAACAGGTGCAAGCAGAGGCTGGAAAAGTAGTCACATAGTTGGGATTGTTCATGCTCTGCCTCGCCTATGACTGTGTGCCAAGGTTAGCCCGTTGGAGAATGAGGGTCACATGGTGCAAGCACACCAGTTGATAGACAGACTGCCAGATGGGAGTGAGCCCAGAGGTGACAGAAGAATCACTCAACTGAACACAGCCTAAATTGCTGGTCCATTAACTCACAAGCTACATCAGTGCTTACTGCTTTAAGCCAGGGAGTTTGGGGTTGGTTTGTTACATAGCATTATTGCAGCAATGGATAACTAAGATATCTTTTTATCCATCAGGGACAATTTGGATGGGTTGTGAGAAGGGGCTAAATGTATTGGCTTTACAGACAGTCATACCTGATAGAATTTAACTCAGAAGTTGCCCAGTAATCACCCGCTTAGACATGCTTATGTCCTATTCAAAGGTAAATATAACAGTACCATTTTAAGTATACATATGTGTGTGTTTTCAGGCCTTTAGCTTTGCCCAAAAAATGGGGTGCCTTCACGTGGACCAGATCCCACCAATGGGCGCTGGTCTCTATTTCACATGTATGATAGCCTCGAGTGAGTTATTGGGGATTTTTATGAGTTTGGTGTAATTCAGCAATTAAAATCAGGGGCAGCAACCACTAGATGCCCATGTAACTTTCTTATGCTGGTTAGGACAATATTGAGGTGGTTTTCCAGGGTGCTGATGCGAAATCATACGTGATCATTTAAATTTAAATTCATTGTAGGGGCACCTGGGTGGCTCGGGCAGTTAAACATCTGACTCTTGGTTTTGGCTCAGGGTGGTGAGATTGAATCTCTAGTGGGGCTCTGCAAGATCAGCATGGAGTCGGCTTGAGATTCTCTCTTCCTCTCCCTCTGCCCCTTCTCTCTCCTTCTCTCTCAAATAAATGAATGAGTAAAATCTTAAAAAATATTTAAATTCATTGTAACTAAATAAAATTAATCCAGTTCTTCAGTCATACCGGCCATAAGTCGATAGCTCCACAGCCACAGAGGGCTAGCGGCTACTGCTTTGGATGGCACAGACACAGAACATTTTCATTATCTCAGAAAATTTTATTGGACAGTGCCGGACTCAGTGCTTATGTTCACATTTCTTACTTACAACTTCTTTTCTGTCTAAACCTCTAGTTTCTGCTGACCACTTGATTCTGACAGCCCCTCAGTCTGTACCCTTTGGGAAAAATGAATTCCTGTTTTCTAGATTATTTAATAAAACTCAAGCTAGCCTGTTTTGACATTTACAACGTCCAACGTTCCCTTCGTTTACAGGTCACAAAGCTAACTGACAGAGTATCCATGCTGCCAGAGCAGGGAGGCTTGGGGAGGAGTGAGGGCAGCTGAGGGGATCCCCCAGTTTGAGTTGTAAACTTGAGTTGTCCAACAAAACTTGAGGGGGACAGAGAAGAAAATGAAGCATGAAGAGAGACTATTGGACAAAATTGTGTTTCACTGGTCAGGAGCTTCTGAACTTGCCCTCTCCACGCCCATGCCAGCTGAGCTAGCATTTGCTAGAGGACAGAGCTCACAGCTTGTCTCCATTCTCTGTTTTCAAGGAGAAATTTTCCCCCAAAGCAACTTCTCCCCAGATCACTCCTGGCCTCTCTTCACCTCTTTACTCACTGGATGGGATGACTTTTTTTGTTTTGTTTTGTTTTACTTGTTTTGATTTTATTTTTATTTTAAACAATCTCAGTTATAAAAAATTTACAAGTACCCTAATTTCCTGAATAGTTTTTAGAGATGTTTTTATTTTAATTCCAGTATAGTTATCATACAGTGTTATATTGGTTTCAGGTGTACAATATAGTGATTCAACAGTTCCATACATCACCTGGTGCTCGTTATGATAAGTGTACCCTTCATCTCCTTCACTTATTATCTCCCACCACGTCCCCAATGTTAACCATCTGTTTTTCTCTATAGTTAAGCGTCTGTTTCTTGGTTTCTCTCTCTCTTTCTGTCTCTCTTTCCTTTGCTCATCTGTTTTGTTTCTTAAATTCCATGTATGGATGAAACCATATGGTATTTGTCTTTCTCTGACTGATTTATTTCACTTAGCATTGTATTCTCTAGCTCCATCCATGTTGTTGCAAATGGCAAGATTTCATTTTTTATGGGTGAATAATATTCCACTGTATATGTATACCACTTCTTTATCCATTCATCTATCGATGGACACTTGAGCTGCTTCCATAATTTGGTTATTGTAAATAATGCTGCTGTGAACATAGGGGTGCATGTATCCCTTTGAATTAGTGTTTTTGTATTTTTTGAGTAAATACCAAGTAGAGTGATTACTGGATCATAGGGTAGTTTTATTTTTAACTTTTTGAGGAACTTCCATATTGTTTTCCACAGTGGCTGTACCAGTTTGCATTCCCACCAACAGTGCACGAGGGTTCCTTTTTCTCCACATCCTCACCAATCCCACTGTTTTTTGTGTTTTTGAATAGCCATGGTGAGAGGTGGTAGCTCATTGTGGTTTTGATTTGCATTTTCTTGATGATGAGTGATGTGGAGCATCTTTTCATGTGTCTGTTGGCTATCTGGATATCTTATTTGGAAAAATGTCTGTCATGTCTTCTGCCCATTTTTTAATTGGATTATTCATTTTTTGGGTGTTGAGTTGTATCAATTCTTTATATATTTTAGATACTAACCCTTTATCAGATATGTCATTTGCAAATATATTCTCCCATTGAGTAGGTTGCCTTTTAGTTTTGTTGATTGTTTCCTTCACTGTGCAGAAGCCTTTTATTTTGATGAAGTCCCAATAGTTTATTTTTGTTTTTATTTCCCTTGCCTTAGGAGCCATGTCTAGAAAGATGATGTTACAGCCGATGTTAGAGAAATTACTTCCTGTGCTCTCTTCTAGGATTTTTGTGATTTCAGGTCTCACATTTAGGTCTTTAATCCATTTTGAGTTTATATTTGTGTTTGGTGTAAGAAAGTGGTCTGGTTTTCATTCTTTTGCATGTAGTTGTCCAGTTTTCCCAACATCATTTGTTGAAGAGACTATCTTTTTCCCATTCAATATTCTTTCCTGCTTTATTGAAGATTAACTGACCATATAATTGTGGGTTTATTTCTGGGTTTTCTATTCTTTTCTATCGATTTATGTGTCTATTTTTTTTTTTTGCTAGTACCATACTGTTTTGATTACTACAGCTTTGTAATATAACTTGAAGCCTGGAATTGTGATGCCTCCAGCAATGCTTTTCTTCTTAAAGACTGCTTTGGCTATTTGAGATCTTTGTGGTTCCATACAAATTTTAGGATTGTTTGTTCTAGTTCTATGAAAAATGCTGTTGGTATTTTGATAGGGGTTGCATTAAATGTGTAGTTGCTTTGGGTAGTATAGATATTTTAACAATACTTGTTCTCCCAATTCATGGGCATGAAATGTCTTTCCATTTCTTTGCGTTGTCTTCAGTTTCTTTCATTGGTGTTTTATAGTTTTTGGAGTACAGGTCTTTCATCTCTTTGATTAATTTTATTCCTAGGTATTTTATTATTTTTGGTGCAACTATAAATGGGATTGTTTTCTTAATTTCTCTTTCTGCTGCTTCAGTATTAATGTATAGAAATGCAACAGATTTCTGTACATTGATTTTGTATCCTGCAACTGCTGAATTCATTTATCAATTCTAGCAGTTTTTTTGGTGGAGTCTAAGGTTTTTCTCTATATAGTATCATGTCATCTGCAAATAATGAAAGTTTTACTCTTTCCTTACCAATTTGGATGCCTTTTATTTCTTTTTGTTGCTTGACTCCTGTGGTTAGGACTTCCAGTACTACGTTGAATAGAAATGGTGAGAGTCGATATCCTTGTCTTGTTCCTGACCTTTAACAAAGGGGGAAAGCTTTCAGTTTTTTCCCATTGAGTATGTGTTCACTGTGGGTTTTTCATGTAGGGCCTTTATTATGTTGAAGTATCTTCCCTCTTAACCTACTTTGTTGGGGGTTTTTATCATGATGTTTGTGATGACTTTTTTGTATGCTTGATCTGGGAAGTATAAACTGAGCTCCTCCATGTCCAGAACTTTCCCTTGGTGGGCCCCTTACTACTAGCCTCACAGGCAGAGGCCTCCCAGGATAGAGACTGATAGGTAGTTGGATAGCTCTGCCTTGCATTGTGGGTTGTAGTTGGCAAGTCCACTAGAGCCTCATATTAAGTACTTTCCTTCAACTATGCTTCCCTCAGTTATCACTTAAGTTTTATTTATTTAAGTAATCTCTACACCCAACATGGGGCTTGAACTCACAACCCCAAGATCAAGAGTCAGATGCTTTTTAGCTGAGCCAACCAGGTGCCCCACTCCCTCAGTTATCACTTAAAGGTAAACTTTTGGTTTCCATCTGCCATTCCTTGTCTTAGTTCTCAATTTCTTTAGAATTCAGATGAGGAAGAGAAATGCTGTTTACTGGATGTTCCCACTGACCCCGTAGTCTTGGTAAAGTGTTTTCTGCCCATGCTTGATTTGGGCTACACCTGTGCACCCATCTCCAGTTTAGCATGTGTCTGACCCCCAAAACCTGAAGTGTATCCAGCTAGTTGTTTGTGCAGATTTTACTGCATGGGGTGGGGGTGGGGCTTGATAGAGGCCGATGTGGTTTAAACTGAGGTGTGAGGGAAGGACAGAGTTTGGATAGAATTAGAGGGCAGGATGCACAAACCTAGAGGCAGGAAGTTCAAGGACTGTTCAGGAGGGAAGTGTAAAACCATTTGGTCTACAGGGCTCCTGCATGATGAGAGATAGTCTGGAGAGATAGACAGGGATCATCAACTGGTGATATTTCTCTTCACCTCAAAGTCATCAGCATCTTTGCTCACCTTCCTTTGCTTGCTCTGTGTTGGACAGGAAGAGGGATCCTTCATGCCCCTTTGAGGCCCACCCTCCTCTTCCCCGTCACCTCCTGCAGGATCTTGTTTCCTTTTGTGTCCCATCTTATGAGAAGAGCTAACCTTACAGAGCATTTATCTGTGCCACTTTCTGAGGATTCTCTCATTTCATCCTTACCACAAAAGCTTTGGCACTTGTGTATGCTGTTATCCTCACTTTGTGGTGGAGAAACGGAAACACCACATGGATGGGCAGCTTGCCCAGGGTCCTACTGCTGGAATCGAAACCCAGGCTGGGGTGAAGCTCCTATAGCACTATAGCTTCCTCCCATTTCCTTTGCATTTTCTGCTCCTTTTCTACTTCCCTTCTGCATATAAATGTGTTCACGTCTCCCTTCTCCTAAGAAACACTTCTCTCCATTGTCCTGTCTCCTCAGCCTTCCCTCCTGCTTCTCTCCCTCCCTTTCCAGCCAAACATTTTGAGGGCTCTTCTTCTTTTTTTTTTTTTTATTCTTATATTATCCCCATACATTGCATCATTAGTTTTAGATGTAGTGTTCCATGATTCATTGTTTGTGTATAACACCCAGTGCTCCATGCAGAATGTGCCCTCCTCAATACCCACCACCAGGCTAACCCATCCTCCCACCCCCCTCCCCTCTAGAACCCTCAGTTTGTTTTTCAGAGTCCATCGTCTCTCATGGTTCGTCTACCCCTCCGATTTCCCCCCCTTCATTCTTCCCCTCCTGCTATCTTCTTTTTTTTTTTCTTAACATATATTGCATTATTTGTTTCAGAGGTACAGATCTGAGATTCAACAGTCTTGCACAATTCACAGCGCTTACCAGAGCACATACCCTCCCCAGTGTCTATCACCCCGTCACCCCATCCCTCCCACCCCACCCCCACTCCAGCAACCCTCAGTTTGTTTCCTGCGATTAAGAATTCTTGAGGGCTCTTCTTAAGGTCAGTGCTTCACCACCATCACTGCCACTTTGCTCCCAAAGGTGTAACACTCATTAATGGCTTTTGTCTCGATTCCCACTTTTGCAGTTGTTTTGAAGCTTCAGACTGTTTCAACCATTCCTCTTCCTTCCATTCCATCTTAGAGTCTGTCTTGAGATTGCAATTGAGATGTTGGCCAAGGTCCAGTCATCTGAAGGTTTGAGTGAGTCTGGAAGAACTGCTTACAAGACGGCTCACTCATGTGGTTGTGGGCAGGAGGCCTTAGTCCCTCAGCACGCAGACCTGTCCATAGGGCCACTGGGGTGTCCTCACAACATGGCAGGTGATTTCACCTAGAGTGAGCAGTTCCAGGGAGAGCAGATAGGAAGCCACAATGCCTTCAGACTGTGTGAACATATTGTAAGACCACCACATGTATCTTTCTTGTGGCACTTGTAATAGTTTGCATTATATATTAGATATGTATATGTATGTTTTTCTCTCCTAAGCTAAACTGCTTTTTGGACATATTTATTTTTCTTTGTGTATTCTTTTTTTCTTGTGGTAAAAAATACATGACATAAAATTTACCATTTTGCCCATTTTTAAGTGTACAGTTAGGTGGCATTAAGTACATTCACATTGTTCTGCAACCATCACCACCATTCATCTTTAGAACTTTTTATCTTCTGGGGCACCTGGGTGGCTCAGTCGGTTAAGCGTCTGACTCTTGGTTTCAGCTCAGGTTGTGATCTCATAGGTCGTGCTCTCATGGGTCCTGGGATCAAGCTCTGCGTTGGGCTCTGCGCTCCATGGGGAGTCTGCTTGAAGATTCTCTCCCTCTGCCCCTCCCGCACACTCCTTCTCTCTCTAAAATAAATAAATAAATCTTAAAAAAAGAGAGAGAGAAAACTTTTTTATCTTCCTATACTGAAACTATGTGCCCATTAAACAGGAATTCTCCTTTTCTTTCCTCCTTTCAGGAAGAACCACTGTTCTTTTTTCCATTTCTGTGGATTTGACTATTCTAGGTACTTAATATAAGTGGAATGATACACCACTTGTCTTTTGTGTCTAGCTGATTTCACTTAGCATAGTGTCTTCAAGTTTCTTCCAAGTTGTAGCGTGTGTAGGAATTTCATTCCTTTCTAAGACTAAATAATATTCCATCATGTGTCTATCACATTTTTGAAAAGATGTGTTTTTATTATTTTTTCTCATTTTAAAGAATTTAATTCCAAGATAGTTAACATACAGTGTTATATTAGTTTCAGGTGTACAATATAGTAATTCAACAAGTCTATGTAGCACTCAGTACTCACAATGACAAGTGCATTCCTTAGTCCCCATCACCTATTTCCCCCATCCCCCCACCCACCTATGCTCTGGTTACCATCAATTTGTTCTCTATAGTTAAGAGTCTATTTCTTGATTGGTCTCTTTTTTCCTTTGCTCATTTTATACCATATTTTGTTTATCCATTCATATGTCAACGGACACCTGAGTTGTTTCCATCTCTTGGCTGTTGTGAAGAATGTTGCTATGAACATGAATGTACTAATATCTGTAAAGTGCCTGCTTTCACCTATGTACCAGGAGTGGAACCCTGGATCATATAGTAATTCTATGGTTAATTTTCTGAGGAGCCGCCATACTGTTTCCCATAGTGCTGCGCCATTCTCCATCCCCACCAGCAGTACACAGGGTTCGGATCTCTTCACAGCCTCGCCAGCCCCCGTCTTCCATCTGTGTGTATTCCTAACAGTACCAGCCCAGGGCTTTCCACAGTCAGTGTGCAGCAAATATGTTGAGGGGATGGATATAGTGGCAAACCTGATGACCCCTGAATTCTCACATTGTCCAAATTCTTGTAGAACTTTTGATGAAATTTAGTGAGGAAAAAAATCTCAGGAATTCTGGAACATTTCCTCAGAACACCTGACCTTTAGAAAGGGGTCGTCCTGATGACAATGATGACGGTGAGTTGTGGGGAGCCCTTCCTGCCTGAAGTGAGCTGCCTTTCCTTCTTCAGTGCTGGCTAATTATTGCCAGATAAAGATGTGGGTCCAAGGTTATGGATCCTTCCATGAATAAGAAAAGCCACAAATCTGGATCTTAAAATGTGAAATCTCTCCTTTTGTGTGTCAGTAGCTGTGGCAGATTGCATTGCCGGTCTGTTTTTCTCTTCTCCCTGCCCCTTGCCCTGTCATGGCCCCTTCATGGGTACAGTGTGCTTCCACAACCTTGTACTTTGCACCTGAGTCTGAGAGTTGCTTTTGCTGCTGGTCCATGGGCAGGAGTGGCATTGAGCCAGGGCCGAGCCTGGGCCTTTCTACTTGCTGCCCTTATACTTCTGCCGTTACCACAGGAGGGACATGCCTGGCTGGCCCATTGGTTGCAGACAGAAGGTGAGAGACACGTGTGTCTTGAAGAGCAGCCAAGCCCATCTCAGCCCAGAGCAGCAGACCCCAGCCACCCAAAAGACATGTGAGAAATAACCATTTAATGTTATATGCTTCTAAAATTTTGAGGTTGTTTGTTTTGCCACATAATATAGCAACTGATACAAGAATTAATTAAGAAGTTAAAATTATGGGGCGCCTGGGTGGCTCAGTTGGTTAAGCGACTGCCTTCGGCTCAGGTCATGATCCTGGAGTCCCGGGATCGAGTCCCGCATCGGGCTCCCTGCTCGGCAGGGGGTCTGCTTCTCCCTCTGCCCTCTTCCCTCTCGTGCTGTCTCTCATTCTCTCTCTCTCAAATAAATAAATAAAATCTTTAAAAAAAAAAAGAAGTTAAAATTATGCATCATAGTGTAATAATAGCAACTGACAGATATAGGAACTAAAAAAAAAAAAAAAAAGGATCCAGTATTCCAGTTTTGCCTTGTGCCTCTGCTTTAGACAGAACTCATACCAGTGGCAATGCGGATCTGTCCGTGCCTCTTTTTGTTTTTAAAGTCAGGTTTATTGAGGTATAATTTACATACTTAAATGCATCCCTTTTAGTATACAGTTCTGGATTTTGACAAATACATACAATTGTGTAACCACAAGCACAATCAAGAAAGTTCAATCACTGTCCCCCACCCCCACCAAAAAGAAATTCTTTGTGTCTCTTTATAGACAAACTCACTTTCTTCCCCTAATGCACTGGTCATTTCTTTTTTCTTTTTGCAGTTTTGCCATTTTTAGAATGCTGTATGAATAGAATCATATAATATGTCATCCTTTGAATCTGGCTTCTTCCTCTCAGCATAATGCATCTGAGGTTCATCTGTGCTGTGGAGTGAATCAAGAGATTGTTCCTTTTTGTTGCCAAGTAGTATTCCATTCTATAATTATGCCATTTTGCTTATCCGATCTTCTGTTGATGAACAGAAGATGAAGGACATAAGAAAAGATTTGGATTGTCTCCTAGTGTTTTGCTTTAATGGACGATGCTTCTGGGAACACTCATTCTATGTCCTTCTGTAGACATGTTTTCATTTCTCTTGCAAACTACGCAAGAGGAGAACCTATAGGTTGTGTGCTGAGTGTATGTTTGACTTTTACCACCCTACCAAGCAGTCTTCCATAGCAGCAGCAGCAGTGTTTGCACTCCCACCAACCCTGCACAGGAGCCCCAGTTACTCCACAGCCTTGCCAACGCTTGCCATTGTCAGTCTTTCCAATATTCATGATTTTAGTGGGTGGGAAGAGGTATCTCACTGTAGTTTTAATTTGCATGTCCTTGGGGACTCATGATGTTGAGCACCTTTCCAGGTGCATCTTGGCCATTCATACTGGAATTCCTTTAATGGTAGAAATATTTATAAAAGGTAGGAACTCATGAAGGGGACAAATATGGTCTTGGAATTGTGTTCCCCTCTGACATGCAGAGGCAGGAGTGGCAGCCTAGTTGGGGACCTGTCTGAATAATTCAGAAGGAACAACCCTGCCCTGAGGAAAAGCAGATAAGGGTGATGGGTGGTGATGGGAGCTCAGTTTACTGTTGGTGGCTCACAGCAATCTTACTGAGGATTGCTCACCTCTTCATTTAAAATTCTCTATGCAGATGTCCATACCAGGTGGCCTCAGGGTAAAGTCTTGGTTTTGGAAGCCACTGGATTTTGTTTAACTGCTCCATGTTGATCATACCAGCTCATCCATCATGTACCAAAGAAAATATGCCAAATCTTTTTTTTTTTTTTTAATTTTCTGCATTCCTCCCTGAGAGAACAAAGCTACCAGCAACTCCATTTAATGTAGCTTCACTTGTGTGTAAGAACAACATGGTTAGGAAAGGGCATAGGCACTCACTTGATGGAGTTCCCAATGGCCAAACCTGGGACAGTTTGAGCAAGGAAATACCTAATGATAATAATAGATTATGACCCACAGAATAAAATAAATATCCACAAGTCCCTACTGAGATAAAGACATATTTGAACAAATAAAAAAATGGGGGAGAAGGAGCAGCTCTTCTTACAGCAAAATTTCAATCGTTAAATCTAAAGCGAGTGATGGGGATGGAAAATGGCCATTTGGTACACATCACATTGATGAACCTCTGATGGATGCAAAGAGAGGGCTGAAGTATGATATGAAACAGAATATTGGCAAAGTCTCAGTATCTCCTTATAAGTTACTAATTACAGAGGGAGAAATAGTAACTACAGTGGAGCAAACTGATAGACAACACTTTGATCAAGGTCAACATCACCAGTAATGGGACACATTGATACTATGTAGCCCCTGATATGATGCACCGAGAAGGGCATAAGATCATCTTTGTGGTATTTGGACCAAAATGCATAACCTCAACCCAATCATGAAAAAACATCAGACTGACCCCAATGAGGGACATTTTACAGAGAACTAGCCAGTATTCAAAAGTGTCAAGGTCATGATAGACAAAGACTGAAGAACTCCCAGACTGGAGGGCACTAGGGCGACATAAAAACTAAATTCAGTGCAGGACTTTGGACCAGAAGGTGGATTCTGGACCAGAAAAGGGACATTAGTGGAACAGTTGGCAAAATTTGAGTATGATCTGTAGAATATTGTAAATATGGGTACAATAGTATTGTACCCATATTTCTTTCCTGGTGTAGATCATTGTACTGTGCCATGTAAAATACTAACATTTGGGGAAGTGGGGTGCAGGTGATACAGGAACTCTACTGTTTTTATAACCTTTTTGTAAATCTGACATTATTTAAAAATAAAAGGAATATATATATATATACATATGGGTTCTAGAGTCATTCTACCTCTGTTTAAACCTGGCTACCCTACTTATTATCTGTGTGACTTCGGGTAAGTCACTTCATTTCTCTTTGCCTCAGTTTCCCCATCTGTAAAATGGGAATAAGAAGAGTACCTATCTCAGAGGGTTCTAATGAAGATTAAAAGTGTTAATACATGTGCAATGCCTACAACAGTGCCTTGGTTCAGAGTGAGGGATGTGTTATTATATGCCATGATCATTTGAGGCCAGCAGCATCTTCTATTTTTTTTTATTAACATATAATGTATTATTTGTTTCAGGGGTACAGGTCTGTGATTCATCAGTCTTACACAATTCACAGCGCTTACCATAGCACATACCCTCCCCAGTGTCCACCACCCAGCCACCCCATCCCTCCCACCCCCCACCTCTCCAGCAACCCTCAGTTTGTTTCCTGAGATTAAGAGTCTCTTATGGTTTGCCTCCCTCTCTGGTTTCATCTTGTTTCATTTTTCCCTCCCTTCCCCTATGATCCTCCGTCTTGTTTCTCAAATTCCTCATATCAGTGAGATCATATGATAATTGTCTTTCTCTGATTGACTTATTTTGCTTAGCATAATACCCTCTAGTTCCATCCACGTCATTGCAAATGGCAAGATTTCATTTTTTGATGGCTGCATAATATCCCATTGTATATATATACCACATCTTCTTTATCCATTCATCTGTTGATGGACATCTAGGCTCTTTCCATAGTTTGGCTATTGTGGACATCCAGCAGCATCTTCTATTGATCTTAGGGATATTCCTCCCCCCGCCCCTTCCCCGTTTTCTCACTGGGCCTCTGAAGCTTTCTGATGCAAATCCCGGTACTGATTCTTTCTCCAACCAGCCATTTTTCTCTAAAAGCATTTCCCCTTCCACCAGCAGCTAGGTAATGCCAAATCTAGCATCAGTATCTGTGCCTTAAGGATTAAACACCACTGAGGAATCAGAATAACTGCTCTGAATTAGGGTTGTTACCGGGAGAGGTCTGCATTGGAAAGACAGAGCTCATATCACCAAAGAACCTTCTGGGGCCACTTTCTCTTATTCCCAACATGGGGTCCAGAACTTTCTGGGCCTGTGAGACCAACAGCCCTGATTGGTTTGGGGGGTGGTGGTGTGGATCTGCCTCACAATTACCTATCTGAGGCCTCACTCCATGTCACATTTTAGTATCTGTTTGGCCAATAAAACTGCAGCACACACACCAGCCTCATTCCCTGCTTGGGCCTTACCTTTGATGTCACAATCTGACTTGTGGATATTAATCTGGCCACAGCTGCTCACAAACCAGACGGCAAGGTCAAGAGGACCAGCACAGTAAGATGTGGAAGAGAATCGACCATCAACCCAAGATCAAAGCAGTGGATGGACCTCAGGCAGGCCAGTTCAAGGAACTGGGTGCAGCTCGGGAACCTGCCATGCCACACCCTCTAGAGCTGTCAGAATTCCAGAGCTTCCCTGTGTTTGAGGATATTAGCCATCACATCAAAGAGGTGGGGGCCCAACTGGTAAAGAAAGTCAATGCCATCTTTCAGCTGGACATCACCAAAGATGGGAAGACCATTCTGCAGTGGACCATTGATCTGAAGAATGGCTCTGGGGACATGTATCCCGGATCCGCCAGGCTTCCAGCAGACACTGTCTTCACAATCCCGGAACCTGTCTTCATGGAGTTGGTTTTGGGCAAAATGAACCCTCAGAAGGCTTTCCTTGCTGGCAAGTTCAAAGTGAGCGGCAAAGTTCTGCTTGGCCAGAAGCTGGAGAGAGTTTTCAAAGACTGGGCTAAATTTTAAGCATGTAAAATACCAAGGAAATGATCATAACTTCTCTTCGGTTATAATGTTGAGCGGAAATCATGCTTAAACTGAAGATTAAAATGAAAAATATCCAATATTTTTACTCAAATTCTTCCTGTTCAAGTTTGATTAATTTTCCTGCTGATGTGTTAATTTTCAGTGAGGATTCTAGAGCAGTAAAGAGTGTTGGAGTGTATCACCTAAAATCTTTGTCTTTTTCTTTTTTTAGATTCATGTATGTTATAATAGCCACACATAGAGAAATGGGTGGTTTTGACATTTGGATTTAAATGCTTTCATGATTGAGTTCCTGAGAATTTTGTTTGTTTGTGCTTTGGGGAAAGAAGTGCCAACCATCATTGTGTCGGTTTGCATTCCACTTGGTAACTTGGTTCTTCGAGATTTTAAATTTACAGAGCTCTAAGAGGGTGGCCTCCACAGCTATGTGGGTGGAGCAAGGCATAGAGGGGATGAGCTCTTGGTGTATCACGACTTCAGATAGATTTAATTCCAAGAGAATCCAGGGGCTTGGAAGATGTTCTAGGCTACTGGATCTTAAACTAGAGCATGCATCACAGCACCTGCGAGACAGGTAAAAGCCCAGATTGCTGGGCCCCACATCAGGATTTCAGTGCCATAGGTCTGGGCTGGGGAGAATGTGCATTTCTAACAAGTTCCCAGGTGATGCTGATGGGACCACCCCTGGAGAACCCCTGTCCTAGTTCATGCTGCAGCTTTCAGTATTGGTTGAAACTATTCTGTTCTAGACCAATGAGATGTTGCCATTATTTAAATGAGATGTTTCCGTGACTTAAAGGATCTCCTGGAATCCCCCCCCATCCTGTAGGCCATTTTTGAATTGTCAGGGGCTTGTGCACTGAGCCTTTTACAAAACCAAAGGTCATCCTGGGAGACTTTCCCTTCTGGGAGACCTGTCCATACATTGGGAGGACTGGGAATGAAGCCAGCTGCAGCCTGAGGGACCTCTATGGGTAAGTGTGTGTGACACTTGTTTGCATGTGATCTATGTATACTTTTACCTTGTATACCTTTATACTCTGAAGCCCACATGGAAGATTCCTTAAAACAGCCATGCTCAAAACCCGTGCCTACCAAATGATCCAGCTATTCCATTCTGGGTATTTTTCCAGGAGGAAAGAAAGCATATGTACAAGTACAAAAATGTGTATGTGAGTGTGTTCACAGCAGTTGTATTTGTGATAGTTCTAGACCGTAAATAAGCCAAATGTCCATCAATAGGTGAATGGATGAACCAATGGTGCTCTGTCATACCCTGGAATACTACTCAGCAATAAAAAGGAATGAATTATTGATGTACATACAATGGCATGGACGAATGTCAGATTATTCTGAGTGGCAGAAACCAGAGAAAACCAAGTACACACTATGCGGTTCTATTTATGTAACATACTAGGAAATGCACACTGTGGGGACAGAAAGAGACAGGGATGGGGAGCAGGGAGGTTTGGGGGGATTATTAATGGCTACGAGGATGCTTGGGGGTGACGGACAGATTCATTATCTTGAATGTGCTGATGGTTTCACAGGTGTATATATAGGAAAAACATCACATTGTATACTTTATATACCCATGGGCAGCTTATTTTGTGTCAATATAAACTCAGTAACACTGGAAAACCTGCTGCCCTCATCCAAAGTGCAGGCTTTATAAAGAGGATTTAAAGCTCTACCTGTCTCTCAGCACCTGTCCTCTGACCTCATCACGTGCCTACCTGTCCCGGCCGTTACTGATTTAGATGGCTCTGCAGAGGCCTTCCTAAGTTCCCACTGTCAGAAAAAGGCAGAGTGAGGGCTTGTTGCTAACAACATCTCCTTCTCTCAGTGGGAAACAAAGAGGCCCTTTGTTTAATTCATGTTCAGCTTTGTGGGAAGGGACTGAAGGCCCCTTACTGAGGGTTTATGAGTGGGGACACGGAGCACTCCCTGGTTTCTTTCCTCTCCCGGTCATTAGGTAAGTGATGTGTGTGGTGCTCCTGCCAATGCCCCTGCCTAGCCAAGCGGTGGGCATCTCAGAGGCTTCAGTCTTGCCTTGCCTAGTCCAGGCACCTCCATTAGAGCCATATTTATAAGTGTCAGGCATAGCCGGACAGGTGTTTGGGATGCTGTGTTTAGGGAAATGGCTTGCCCAAGCTCGTTCCCTGAGTTGGCCCTAGCCTCTGGGGACCGGCCTTGAGATAGGGGTTGCTCAGAGTTGGGTTGGAGGTGGAGAGGGGTGTGAGGCAGGGAGGGGTTGCAGAGGGTCACGTCTAGGCTGCCATCGGCCAAAGGGAGGCCCATCCCATAGGGTGGCCAGTGACTTATGACCCGTTATGACTTGGAACAAAAACATGACCTGTGCCAATGAGATACCTTTCTCAGGAATTTGGAACTGGGAGGCAGAGAGACAGAGCTACAAGTGAGCAGTAGGAATGGAATCCCATCTGAAAGGCTGGGATGTGGCGTGTGGGGGGTGGGTGAGGGAGGTGCTGTGGGGGATGGGTAGCTACCCTGGTAGGAGGTGGAGTTGGAAGAGCCAAAGCCTTGAGTAAGGAGAGGGATCTGGTTCACATCTGAGAGAAGACTTCAGACCTTGGGAAACACTAAAGCAAACCCCTTTTCAAAAGGAACAAAATCGCTCAGTGCTGGGATGCCATGTAGAACAGCTGGGAGGACTCAGATTTTGGAATCAGAAATGTAGTTTTGAGCCCTGGGTTATAAGCACAGGGAATTACTGAACCACTCTGCACCTCAGCTGCCTCACCCAGAAATGAGGTGAGTGGCCCTTATGACATCAGGTTGTTGGGTGGCTCCTAGTAGGTCATGCCCAGTGTAGTCACTGGCCCAGGTGGGTTTTCCATGCATGAGTGCATGCATGGACTCTTCTGGATGAGAGGGAAGGGGGTGACTCCCTGGCTCCCTACTGCCTCCCAAGAAAGTCCATACTTGGGGCTTTTGTGCTCTGCTCTGAGGACCTTCTTTCTGCCTTTTCACTTATGCTCAGTTGATGCCCTAGAAGGTCACATCTGGCTCAAAACACACATCTGCATGTTGTTTGGTCTGTACAAGTTCGGCAGTACAGTGTTTATGGAGTTTGAATGAAGATGTTTTATATAAAAATTGGATTTCTGGATTCTCTTGAAAAACTGGATGATTTGGTCACACTAAGCCTGTATTCCTGCCAGGCAACAGCTCAGGAAACAGGGAATGGGGTGCTCTTGGGACGGGTTTGGGCCCCACCCTCCATGCTGCCTCTTCGATTCCCAAGCTGAATTTGGTGGTCCTCTCTCCTTGAGCCTGCACTGTTGTTTCCTTCATCTGCGCCTGCTTGGCTGAGGCCCCTGCAGGTGTTTGCCTTCATGACTGCACCCCACACACACACATAATACATGGTCCCCTCTAAGGGAAATACCCTGTGTTCATTTTCTATTGCTGTGTGATAGATTACCACAGTTGAGCAGCTTAAAACAATACCCATTCATGATCTCACAGCTTCTGCAGGTCAGACATCTGGGTGGGCTCAGCTGGGTCCTCTGCTCCGGTCTTATCTCACAAGGGCTAAAATCAAGGTGTTGGCCAGGCTGGGCTCTCACCTGTGGACTTGGGGGAAGAATTGTTCCAAGCTCATTTGGTGGTGGCCTTATTCAGTTCTGTGTGGTTGTAGGACTGAGGCCCATGTTTCCTTGTTGGTTGTCAATCAAGGACGCTCTCTCAGCTCCCAAAGGTCACCTACATTCCTGCTCACGTGGCTCCTCCATCTGCAAAGCCAGCAGTGGCGTGTGTGGTCCTTTTTAGGCTTCAAACCTCTCTGAATTCTTCTGCCTTCATCTTCTGTCTCCTTTTAAAGGATTTGAGGGATTGTGTTGGGCCCACCCAGATAATCCAGGATAATCTCCCTATCTTAATGTCAGCTGATTAGTCCCCTTAATTACATATGCAGAATCCCTTCTGTCATGTCAGGTGATGCAATGGACTGAATGATTATGCTCCCCCCCACCAAGTTCACATGAGCTCCCTCTTTTCCACTATGTGAGGCTACAGCAAGAAGACGTCACCTACAAGCCAGGAGGAGAGCTTTCACGTGATGCTGACCATGCTGGCACCTGATCTCAGACTTCCAGCCCCCAGGACTGGAGGAATAAATATCTGTTGTTTAAAACACCCAGTCCACAGTATTTTTGTTTATGGCAGCCTGAGCGGATGGGTCATGTATTCATGGGAATGGCATGTCATCACATCCTCAGTCCTGGGGTCCATATTCTGCCTATCTCTCCCCCATCCCCCCCAAATCTACCATCTAAATCCTACCCACCTTTCGTCGAGGAAGCGGCCCTGATTCAGTTGTCATCCTCCTCTCCCACAGTGCTTCTGACCCTCTTGTTTCCAGCCCCAGGCACTGACTGTGGGTGGCTGACCTCCTGTCTGGGCCACCGAGACGTCTTGGTTTGCTCAGGACAGTGTCTCATTTGGCTCGATGTTCAGTTAGCAGTGCTGCCTCCTTCAGCAGAGTCCCAGTGTGGATGACAAGTTAGGTGGCTCACCTGCACACCTCCCAGTCCCAGTATGCTCCTGGTTTCACTTTGTCTCATCCTTTCAATGCCCGATACCCACTGTACACTCCATAAGTGTCTGTCGAATGGATAAACGAACTCCTTAAAACTTTTTTGAAAAACATGCACGTGGAAAAAGAATTCAAATAGCACAAAGGAATATACAGAGAAAATTCAGTTCTTCATGCTTTTCCTGACCCCCTTCTCCTAATTTTATACCAAGAGGCACCCACGGTTACCAGTTTCTTGTGTGTTCTTTCAGATAAGTACACAGCCCCTTAATGTACAAGTTCCACCTTCCACTTTTTTGTTTTTACAGGAATGGTAGCTGACTACAGATGCTATTCCCCACCTTGCATTTTAAAAGGTTACACATAGGTCTCTTCTTCAAAGAGTGCTCTCCTGCAGGATTAAAAGTTTGACTTCACTTACCCCACTGAAACTCTTCTCACATTTCACTGTGTTCTTTAGGAAAAAGCTCACAATGGGCAGCTTTACTGGTGAAGGTCGCAAAATGGACTCCTCTCCATTGGAAGTGGGATTTTTTACCCTCATTGTTGAAGAAGTCCTGCCAATCCTCAGTGTCCCAGGGGCCATGTGCGGAGCTGGAGGCTGCCCTTGCCCATGGCTTCTCCTCACCCTCCCATCCTTCTGGCCTCCTGTCTGCTCAAGGGCACACAGAGAGTGCCAGATGTGATGGGCTCCTGATGGGGGATGCAGAAGACCCTGGTGGACCTTTTCTCTCTAGGACCCAAAGTGTTGTCTGATCTGTGAGAGGGAGCCCTAGCTTTAAAGTAGGAATCAACAGATAGAGCTAGAGAATCAGGTACTTCTGCAATAGGTAGAGATTGAGGTAGGAGAGAGTGAGGCACTTGGGTAGTCCTAGGTCCATGAATGGGAATCCTGAGTTTCCCTGTAGCTGGGACTAATCCATTCATTTGCTTGAAGCCCAAAAGGGGACAAAATCTATTCTGATGAAGGACTTTTATCACTTTTCTGTTAGAGACACAGGAATGTCTCTCCTGGGAGACTGCCACTCCCCCGCTAGCCCCCCCCCCCCAGTTTTATGTGGGTGTTAATGAGACCCCACACTTGGCCAGTTTTTCTGTTTTCCTGCCTCGGGGTGGGAGGAGGGAAACCACCCCAAAGTGATGACCATGGGACACCTAGTGCTGAAGTGAGGAACTCCTTTCAGGGGAGAGCTCAGAGATGTGGGTGTCAGCTCATATACTGGGCATCCTCAGAAAATGGCTCTTCATCTGTGTGTAGCCTGCTTTATACTCTTCAGGGGATTTGCATCTCTCTGATTCGGCAGGTAGTACAGGGGAAGTGTTGAGTGCAAGTGTTGAGTCATGTGAGCCGTGACTGAAGATAATCTTGTATTGAAATGCTATCATTTCATTGACTGAACAGCTCGTTCATTCAGCACACTTTTATGGTGCGTCTGCCATGAACGGGCTCTGTGCTCAGCATTGAGATGCAGTGGTGGATGAAGCACTTCTTCTCGACCCAAGCAGACAATACCACATTGGAAAACAATCCTTAGGACAGGAACCTGGGGCTCAGAGAGGCTAAAGGTACTCCGAGGCTAGGCTGGTGGAAGGAGTTAGGTCAGGTCTTGGGCTAAAAGAGCTTCCCTGGGATGCTACCTCTTCAGCTTGGAAAAGGCTTGGCTGTGTACCAGGCCTAGAAGGGATGGGGGCAAATGGCTCATGACCCCTGTTGAGATTTCTCTGATTTCCCATGCTAGGGTGTAGACCAGACTGATTCTGGAACCTGGAGCAGCAGTTAGGGCCCCCAATTTTTTGCAGCTGATTTCCTCACTTCCCAGGGAGCAAATGGTGTCTCAGCCCCCAAAGGTAGGTCTGTTCATCTGTGTTTAGGCATGAGATCCAGGAGAGCACCAGCAATGAGGGCAAGGTTTCTGTTCTGGAGAGTTTAAGTTAGGGCAGATTTTAGATTTTTAGCAGTGAGCTGCCAGATTTCATTTGTTCATAGACTGACTGATTAATTCATTAATCTCATAAATATTTGTTGAGCATTTATCATGTGTTAAACACTAATGATATTAAGCTGGTAATACACCAGTTATTTATGAGACTAGGATTCATTCCCATTGGTCAGACCCTGTTCTGATGGGTTTCTTCTTCTTCTTTTTTAAAAAACTGATTTATTTATTTGAGAGAGAGAGAGAGAGCATGAATAGGAGGGGCAGGGGGAGAGGGAGAGAGAATCTCAAGCAGATTCTGCGTGGAGCGCAGAGCCCAACATGGGGCTCCACGTGGGGCTCAACTCGGGGCTCGATCTCATGACCCTGAGCCGAAACCAAGAGTCAGATGCCTAACCAGCTGCACCACCGAGGGGCCCTGTTGGGTTTCTTCTTTACTATACTGTTACTAAACATTCTGGAAATCACTGCTGGTTCTAGATGCTGGGGCGGGGTGGGGGCGGGGGAGCGGACAGTGGCAAGCTGAGGTTCTTCTTCTCCCAGCCTTTCATTTTTCAGATGGGGGACATATGTGGGTGGTGGGGAGACAAACAATAAACAGTAAACAAATAACCAAGCAAAATGATTTCAGTTGACCTTTGATCAACGCAGGTTTGAACTGCACAGGTCCACTTATGCGTGGATTTTTTTTCCATTAACAAAAAAATACAGAAGTTCCTTTCTGTCACTTGTATCTGAGCTTGCAGTGACAGCCATGGCACAGCATCTTGCACCCAGTAGGTGCTTCCTGAATGTTTGGGGCATGAATCAGGAGGCAGGACAAGTCCAGAGGTACAGAAACAGCCCATGCTGGGAGCTGTGTGATTCACCTGGTGTCTGACCTGCTCCATGGTCATGGACTTTGGACCCCACTTGCTTTCAGAGGGAAACTCTTATGGCTGGAAGGAATTCTGCCCAGTGTCCATGCTGGCCCATCTCATGAAGTACCCACAAACAGCTGTTGAACATCCTCTTTCTTACTTTTTTTTTTCTTTTTTTTTTTTTTTAAAAGATTTTATTTATTTGAGAGCGAGAATGAGAGCATGAGAGGGAGGAGGGTCAGAGGGAGAAGCAGGCTCCCCGCCGAGCAGGGAGCCCGATGCGGGACTCGATCCCGGGACTCCAGGATCACGACCTGAGCCAAAGGCAGTCGCTTAACCGACTGAGCCACCCAGGCGCCCTCTTTCTTACTTTTATTTGGGGGAAAAAAAATTCTTCCAGACCTGTAACTTGGCTAATCACAAGAAACATCTGTGACCTCCTAAAAATATCTGCTTTGTACCATTTTGTGGAGCGCAATATTTATATAGCCCAGCAGTATAATTAAGTTGATGTTCAGTCAACTCTTGAAAACAGCTGGGGGCTCCTGAAGCCCAGAATGAGATTTGCAGGCGGCCCATGAAAGTGGCTGGGAAGGAGGCTCCCGGGGATGCTCCCAGGGCTTTGGTCGGGGAGGAACCTGGGGTGGCCCCGGAGATGGGGGCAGCGTGAGGAGTCACAGAAAATACCGTGATGGAGGGCTGCTTGCCTCACTGGGGCAGTTGAATAATGGTTATTTCCATGTCTCTGTCTGGCAGCCTCTGGACTATTTCCTGCCGAGGAAGGTTTTCTCTTAAAGAACTAATCAGCAAGTGCCTCATCCCAAAGTACCTTTTTTTGTTGTTCTGTAGCTTGAGTAGATTAAGTGGGGTACAGTAGATTTTTCTGGAAATGTTCATGCTTTTTTCCAGGAAACTACATATACTAATCAGGATTTTAGCCAATAAAGAGGTGGGGCTGTGTGTGCTCTCTCTCCCCTCACTGATAAAAGAACATGGCTGAAGAAAGTTTTTAGACAAAGGAATCTCCCAGCTTTTCAAGTTTATCTGAGTCCCTGGTGGCTTGCAAGGCAGGATTGGAACCTGTTATGGCCAAGTGATCTTAAAACTCCTCTGAAGCATTGGGACTCCATTCAAACATGGGTGTCTTCAGAAGTGCCTTCTAAGCTCAAGCTGGTTTTGGGCGTGGGATTCAGAAGGGCCTCTAGGGGAGTTTGAGGAGAAGTCTGGAGTTAGGAAGACAGTCCAGGAATTGCACCTCTCATTTTGACCACCTTCCTCCTTTGGAATCCTGCTCTTTACAGGAGGAAAAGGGACAACCTGTTGATGTTGCCAGTCCCTAAGCATGCATCCATTCATTTGTCTCCCTGGCAGGCACTGCACTAAGTGTTCAACGTGTATCACCTTAGTTCCTTGTCACCTCCACTGGGAGAGGTCCTGAAATTTTCCCCATTTCTATTCAAGGGTGAAGACCTGACAAGGTCTAGGCCTCAGAGACATGATGGTGCTTCCTTTACACTTCCAACACATATGACTAAAAATAAATGTGCTAAACCATAAATCAAGTGCAAGACAGACTGACCGAGTTCTGGGTTTTTTTTCAATGATGACTAGTTTGATGTCTTTTGAAATGTTATTATATATAATTTTAGTTCTTTTTTTAAACACTATTTATTTATTTTAGAGGGAGAGAGAGATCGTGCACGTGAGCAGGGCGAAGGGCAGAGGGAGAGGGAGAGAGAGAATCCTCAAGCAGACTCCCCACTGAGTGTGGAGCCCAATGTGGGGCTCAATCCCACAACCCTGAGATCATGAGCTGAGCTGAAATTGAGTTGGCCGCTTAACTGACTGAGCCACCCAGGTGCCCCTAATTTATTTTTTCATGTGAGCTTGAGTGATGTGATTCTGAAATTATTTAATATAAAATAATAACAAAGTCTCACTTTATGATACAAATATAAAACAGAGTATCAAGAAATCAAACTGTGGAAAGAGCTGAGATGCCCTTCAACAGACGAATGGATAAAGAAGATGTGGTTCATATATACAATGGAATATTTCTCAGCCATCAGAAAGGATGAATATCTACCACCTACACCAACGTGGATGGAACTGGAGGGGATTATGCTAAGTGAAATAAATCAACCAGAGAAAGACAATTATCATATGGTTTCACTCATATGTGGAACTTAAGGAATAACGTGGAGGACAATAGGGGAAGGGAGGGAAAACTGGGAAGAAATCAGAGAGGGAAACAAACCATGAGAGACTCAACCCCCGGGAAACAAACAGGGTTGAAGAAAGGGAGGTGGGAGGGGAGACGGGGTAACTGGGTGATGGGCATTAAAGAGGGCACGTGATATGATGAGCACTGGGTGTTATATGCAACTGATGAATCATTGAACATTATATCAAAAATTAATGATGTAGTATAACTTGGCTAATTGAATTTAAATAAAAAAATAAGTACATACAAAATTAAAGTTGGTTGGGAATTGCAAAATTTGAAAGCTGTCAAGATAGAATGGTATGTGAGCTGTGTTTAAGATACTGCCCATGGCAGGGGGCTGTTTGAGCTGGTAAAGGGAAAACCCACCATCCTTTGTGAGGGTCTTGCCTTATGTGAGCTGGGATTTACACGAGGTCTTCAGGAAAGCATCTTTCTAATAAATACAACTGCCATGTAGCAAATTATTTTTTGGGAAAAAAAAAAAAACAAGTGCCTTTGAATTGCATGTGGCCATGCTAGGAACTCATGCCACCTACTGGGTCATCTAGGGGAAGAGAAACTGAGAGACATGTACTAGGGTGCAAGATCAGGATGGGGCCAGGATGTGAAAACACAGCTGTGTGATTCCAAATGCCTTGTCAAGAGAGGTTTAGTGTCCTCCCATAGAATTGTTTAAAAAACAGGGGCCCCTCGGTGGCTCAGTCAGTTAAGCCTCTGACTCTTAGTTTCCACTCAGGTCAAGACCTCAGGGTCATGAGATCGAGCCCTGCATCCTTAAGGAGTCTGCTTGAGATTCTTTCCCCCTCTCCCTCCCCCTCTACTCCTCCCCATGCTCACACATGCTTGTGCGCTCTCTCTCTCTCAAATAAATAAATAAAATCTTAAAAAAAAGAATTGTTTAAAAAACAAAAATCAAAGAGCTAGATAGCACTTTGAAGTTCACCTAATCTAGGGCTTACCTTTTAGAATGGAATAAACTGAAATCCAGAGAACTGAAGGTTGCAAGGCCATGGTTGTTGTAATTCCAGGGGCTTTACCAGTCTTCCAGGGAATCTTCTTAAGGGGGACCTGAGCTCTATTTCAGGCTGGTTCCCAGCCTCGCTGTGTGACCACCAGGAGGAAACTTGCCTTCTCTGGGCTCCAGTCTTGCCTTTCTCAGGCAATCAGATGAGCTGGATTAGGTGGTCTCCCACTTTCCTGCCAGCTTCTGGCAGGGATCTGGAAAAAGGAGACAACCTTTCTCCTTTCCAGCTCCGATTCCAGCTGCTTCTCATTGAGCTATTTCCCGTGTCTCTTGGGAGGGAAATTGGGGTGGTGGAAAGGGGCAGGCCCCATAAGTGATGGAGTGGTGTAGGTGAATCAGTAATGCAGAAGTGATCATTTTTCTAAGGAAGTTTATTTAATAAGATCAAATAAAATTTCCTTTTTTTCTTTTATTTAAAGAAATAGCCAGGGTCAGAGCTCAAAACAATGGACTAGGGACTGATGAATTTTAATTGTTCCTCATTAAAAAGAATCATCCAAAGATGCTGTCCCATTTTCATACTCAGCATGCAGAATCCAAAATGCACTTGCACGTACCTATGCATCCCACACCCTGTGAGGCTCAGGCATCACGATTAGTGGGCATCAGTGAGCTGGTTCAAGGCAGTCAGTTCTGAGCAGGACTAAGGCAGTGGCTTTGTTGGGAATCTCTGAACAAATCCATCCTGTGGGTTCTTGGGCACAGGACCTTGGAAAACATTCTAAAATGTCACTGACCAGCTTGGCCGACATATTAATTTGTCTTCTATTTATGTTTTCTTCATCTTGAGCAGTGCTGTCATATACTGTTAGTCATAAGGCTCTCTCACATCTCCTAAATATTCTTTCTGAAATGGGTCCAATGTTGTTTTTGCGTGGCAGTGCACCATTTACTTATAGCCACAAAAACACTGTGTTACAAGCTGTTTCAACATCCTATGGCTTAACGGATGCTAAGTTACTCTACTGGATCTGTAGGTTGGCTGAGGGTCCACTAAGCTAGGCTGGGTGTGGCTGGGGTGACTTGACTCTGCTCCTTTGGTCCCTCCTCCGACCGGGGGACTGGTCCCGCCAGGTGTGTCTCTCTCATGATGATGGCAAGGAGAGCAAGCCTGCTTGTCCAAGCCTGTTCCAATCTCACATGCTCATCACTGCGCTAACATCCCACTGGCCAGAGCAAGTCCCGTGGCCATACCCAGAATTAGAAGGGAGGGAAGTTCATTCCCCTATTAGAAGTGGGAGAAGAGAGTGAAATATTGGGACAATAATTGTTGTCAATAGCCACTGTTATAATGTACAGGTTGTGGTTTTAAAACATGCTTACAAATTCTTCGACATTCCTCCCATCTAAGAGGTGGAATCTAGGTCCCCTGCCTTTGAACCTGGGTGGGGCCAGGCCCTTGTGACAGCCTCAATGGATAGAAAGTAGCAGAGGTGATGCTGCATGGCTTCCTAGGCTTTTGCCAGTGTCTCGTGGACACACACTCAGTCCGTGTGAGAGGTCCTGCTGCTCCATGCAGGTAGCTGCATGGAGATACCATGTGGGGAGACTAGGGAGACCTGCCTTAGCACCCCAGACCTCCAGCGAGGAGTCCTTGGAGATGAACGCATTCACACTGCCTCACTCTGCAAACTCATGGGAGACCCAGAGTGAGTACTATCTGGCTGAACCTGTGAACCTCCAAACTGAGCAAAACAAGTGATTGTTCCTGGTTTAGCTGCTGTTTTGTGGTGGCTCATTATGTAGTATTAGATAACCAGAAAATCACGGTTATCATTTCCAACAAGGACTGGAACTGTGGGGGAATCACAGCTCCACTGCTTGCCACTCAGTCTATGCTTGGATAAGCCCTATGAGCCCTCAGTTTCTCCATCTATAAAATGGTCATGTTTCCAGCCTCAAATGCTTGCTGTTGGATTACATCAAACACCCAGTACAGGCCTGCATCATAGCAGGTGTCAGTTAATGTTGATCAAATAAATAATCACTTGCTGTTAAATTTGGCTCATAGAGTGTGGAGGACGGGGGGATAAAAACTGTCTGGAAAGAGATTGGGGGCCACAAAATGGACAAATGGAATGACTGTAACAGAGCTATAATTTAGCTTAGGCTGTTAATTATGGCTATCAGAGGTTTTGAGTGCATTATGTGTGTGTACATGTGTGCATGCATGCATGCATATGCTTCTAAGTCTTCCTTTAAAAAGGAAGCTAATGAAAGTAGATCTTCAAAGTTCTCATAACAAGAAAAAACTTTGTAACCATGTTTGTTGGTGATGGATATTAACTGAACTTATTGTGGTAATCATTTTGCAATATATACAGACATCAAATTATCATGCTGAACACCTGAAACTAATACAATGTTATATGTCAATTACAGCTTAATACAACTAGGGTGTGGGGGGGGAGGGAAGGAAGCTAATGCCTTTCAAAGCCTTGATTGACATGTGTGAAATGTGTTTCCCCAGGGCTGTCAAGGGAGCTCTTTTTTTGTTTGCCAAGCCTTGTCTTCATTAAGTTGTGGTGACATACAATATATAATTTGTTTGGGGTGATGCTTTAGTTTCAGGCAAGCTGTTGAAAGTGGAAGCCAATGAGTCAAGGTTGTCTCCTTTCTCCAGATCCTATAGCCAGTCTGTTTGGGTTTCTCTCTGGTCTCAGCAACCAAAGGAATCTTCCCTTTAAAAAACCTTTTTATTTAAAACCAAGCTTTAAAACTTAAAAAAAAAAACAAAAAACCTTTAAACATACATAATTCAGAAGGTGCATACATCCGAAGTGTAGAGCTCAACGAATTTTCATAAACTGAACACATCCATCCAGGTCAAGAAACAGACTATGCGCAGCATCCTCGATGTCCTGCTTATTTCCCCTCCCAGTCCCTACCTGATTTCCCCACCAAGGGATACTGAAATCTCAACTTAAAATAACATTGTTTAGTCTCTCCAGTTTTTGTTTTTTATATAAACAGAATCATGCACTCTTTATGCTTTTGTATCTGGATCCTTTGGCTCAATGTGCTATCTGCACAGTTCATGAGTTTCTTGTACGTTCTTTGGCTCGCCCATCCTGTTTGCGGCACCATGCTTCATTTTATGAGTATACTGCAATCTGTTTATCTAGTCTACTGTGGGTGGGTAGTTTCCAGATTTGCTTCCCATCTACCTATCTCCCCAGCATGCAGATTATTTAACATTTTCCAAAACACCTACAACATTTACTGGGAACCTGAGGGTAAGAAGGAAGGTTCTTTTGTAAATTCAAATCCATTCCCATCCCGTTGCCCACGCTGCCCATATGGCTTCATTGGCTCACTCACTTGGCCAGATTTCAAGGAGTAGTGTGTAAGAATTCATTCCCTCACTCCCCCAAAACTTCCCTTCCCACTGCCAGTGCCTGAATCCCATTCTTAGAGGCTCTTTACTTCCCCACTGAGGAAATGCAAGTACACTATAGGGAAGGCATGTTCTCTTGAGCCTTCTGTGTCATCTGTCCTCCAGGGAGAAGAAAGGAACAAAGCTTTTCCTGAGAGTTGACCCAGATGAGGGATCCAGTGACACTTGATATCTGAAGGAAGAGGTTTTTCATTTAAGAAGGAAGGGAGAGGGAAAGTACCATAAAGTGAGGGTGAGGGGGGGCACCTGGGTGGCTCAGCAGGTTAAGTGTCTGCCTTCGGCTCAGGTCATGATCCCGGGGTCCTGGAGTCAAGCCCTGCATCAGGCTCTGTGCTCGGTGGGGGTCTGCTTCTCCCTCTCCCTCTGCTGCTCCCCATGCTTGTGCTCTCTCTGTCAGTCTTAAAAAAAAAAAAAAGACTCTGCCTCTCCTCCTCCACTCTATCTCTCTCTCTAAAATAAATAAGTTAAAAAAAAAGTGAGGGTGAGGATGTGGACTATAAACTCAGTGTGGCTCATGATTCTGCCTGTGTCTGGCTCACACTGGGGCACTGTGATTGAAATGAGAGATTAGATCTGGGATCTGGTAAAACCCAGTACAAAATACTGTCTTTAGCCCCACCTGGTTTTCAAGTGTACTTTTATTGCTGTCTCACCA
This sequence comes from Neomonachus schauinslandi, assembly GCF_002201575.2. NCBI lineage: Eukaryota > Metazoa > Chordata > Mammalia > Carnivora > Phocidae > Neomonachus > Neomonachus schauinslandi. The sequence continues at coordinate 94,583,573 of NC_058412.1, read as the reverse complement.
AGGAGGAAAAAGCATTGCAGTATCATTTGGAATTTATCTTTAACTTATTGAAAGAGCTCTTTCAGACTTAATTACATGAAGAATTTATCATCTATTCTTCTTGGGTTAACATAAAGAAATACAAGCAAAACAAATTGGTTAACATATTCTAGATTTCTCAACATTTAGAGTCCGATTATTCTGACTCACTTTTGACAACAAGTTGATTCCTGTGGTTCTCTCTCCCTCCCCAAGCAGTATTGTCCTCAGTGTCCTCAAGAGCTAGGTTGGTGTAGCAGTACCAGGTGTAAAATCCATACAAGAACTGAAGCTGGTTTTGCCATTATGCAAGGCTAGCCTGCTTTCAATTCCTGCTTTGCGTGGGGCTGCTAAATCCATATTTCACCTTCTTCCCATCCCCACCCCAATCAGGTGCTCTGCTCTCAGCTGCCATGACTCTGCCAGTTTTTTTCCCTAATTTTTATTGTTATGTTAATCACCATATATTACATCATTAGTTTTTGATGTAGTGTTCCATGATTCATTGTTTGTGTATAACATCCAGTGCTCCATGCAGAACGTGCCCTCTTTAATACCCATCACCAGGTTAACCCATCCTCCCACCCCCCTCCCCTCTAGAACCCTCAGTTTGTTTTTCAGAGTCCATGGTCTCTCATGGTTCATCTCCCCCTCCGATTTCCCCCCTTCATTCTTCTCCTCCTGCTATCTTCTTCTTCTTCTTTTTTTTTTTTAACATATAATGTATTATTTGCTTCAGAGGTACAGATCTGTGATTCAACAGTCTTGCACAATTCATAGCACTCACAATAGCACATACCCTCCCCAATGTCTATCACCCAGCCACCCCATCCCTCCCACCCCCCACCACTCTTGCAACCCTCCGTTTGTTTCCTGAGATTAAGAATTCCTCATATCAGTGAGGTCATATGATACATGTCTTTCTCTGTTTGACTTATTTTGCTCAGCATAACACCCTCCAGTTCCATCCACGTCATTGCAAATGGCAAGATCTCATTCCTTTTGATGGCTGCATAATAATATTCCATTGTATATATAGACCACATCTTCTTTATCCATTCATCTGTCGATGGACATCTTGGCTCTTTCCACAGTTTGGCTATTGTGGACATTGCTGCTATAAACATCGGGGTGCACGTACCCCTTCGGATCCCTACATTTGTATCTTTGGGGTAAATACCCAGTAGTGGCTCTGCCAGTTTTGATGCTGGTGCTTTTGATAGTCAAGCTTGTGCAGGCCACAGTTACAATATGAACTTCCTAGAGGAAGTGGTTTCCAGGAACCTTTGATGATAAGGTGAGTCCCAGCCTCAAAGCTGTTAGGATGGGAAAACAAGTCTGTCTTAGAATCAGGGCTTCACCGTAGCCCCACAGCCACCTGCAGGCTGGCTCCTAGGCGCCCAAGTCCAAAACCTCCTATAAGTCTGCTGCCTAGTCACCATCACAACCTGTGTCTGCACACTTGACTTTTCTACATCTTCTGAAAATATTGTCTGTAGAAAGATTACGTCGCTCCACTCCCCACACTCTTCCAAAAGTGAGCTTAGTAACACAACTCAGTGATTTGTCTGGAGCAAAATGGAAAGGCGCTGCCAGCCTTCAGACCCAGGGGGGCTGTGTGTGTGTTCATTATCTAGTTATGAAACGAGTGAGCATCAGAGCAGCCCCTGGAGGAGGGTCAGGGGTGGTGCTGCCTCCCGCTTCCACTCCTAGCCTTCCACACACGGACCCTCCTTGTAGGGCGAGCCGCAGTGTGCACTGACGAGGGACTGAACCTGGGAGGGGAGCCGAAGCACAGGCTGCATTTTCTGCTTGATTTTCCCAGCTTGCCCGGGGATATGCTTTAGGACTGGCAGATGGATTTTCTGTTCTTCAGTGCTGCTCCGTTAAAGCCCTGCCCCTGAGACTCTATAAAAAACAGTTTGTATTGTCTGTTTTTTTGGACAGAGGTTCATTCAGGAACAGACTGAGGCAATTCCCCAGGGGAACTTGACTCTTTATTTTGAATGCTTGGGAGCCTAGAAATTTCATATTCATCTCCCTGACTTCAGAGCTTGCAGAGAAAGGATTTGGAGGGTGAAAAGGTGATGGCTTATTTTTCTTTGTAGAGTTTTGTAGGTGACGGCAGTATCATAGCCACAGATTGAGGGACTCTGCCTATGCTACGTGTACATTTTAGGCAAATTTAGTTTCTTAGCAAGCTTCCTGGAAATGTGTGGGAGAGGTCTACTCTCATTGAGGAGATGTGCTGAGCTTTGGAGAGGAAAACAATGCTTCTGGTCTGAATGAAACGGAAACCATCCTGCAGAGATGAAGAGAAGGCTTTTCCTGGATCCCTGCAGAGATGTGAAGGGAAGAGAGGAAAGGTGAGGGAGGTGGTGTGAGGCTGGGGGATGGCAGGAGACCCCACAGTGGGAGTGTGAATAACTGATCTCAGTTCTCCTCTCCCCTCTAGTGTTACATACCCACACCCTTGCCATGGCCTCATGGATTGGGGGGCACTGAGTATTTGCCCTACTCCTTGACTTTAGGTTTGCCTGCTTAACTTGATTTGGTTGATGAGATGTTAGCAATATGACATGAATGGAGGCTTAAAATGCTCTTGGGCAAGGATTTTGCTCTGTTGCATTCCTCCCATTCACCACGGTAAGAACATGCCTCAGATATTTACAAGACTAAGGGCAATGAGGAACCTGTGGAACAAACCTGGACCCAATCCACAATGTGTGCCATGCCCACCCAAAGTCTATACTAAATCAGCCAAACCTCAGCCAATCCACTGATATGTGATCAGGGAATAACTTCTTATTGTTGTATGCCACTGTGTTTTGGGATTGTCTGTTACACGGCATGTTGTGGCAATAGCTGACTAACACAGAAATCTGTTTTTTATCCTCTCAAAACTTTAGTAAGGTCAATAAACTCATGAAATGCTTGAGACAAATTATTTTTCAAAATGGAAACCACTGAGGGGTTGGGTTATGTACAAATTGCAAGACAGTATTGAGGGAGAAAGAAGCATTTGGAAGACAGCTCTAGATGAAGAGAGGCCCTAGGGAGAGCTTTGGAACCTCACATGGGCATGGAAATTGGGGCTGAGCAAAGTTTTACCAGCTCCCTGAGAGGAATAGACCACCCAGTTGACATGCAGTTTAAATAAGAAAGGACATAAGCTAGGACCAAAAATATGGGTGTATTAGTTAGGGTTCTTCTGAGAAACAAAATGAACAAGACATCTATATGGTGACACAGAAAGAGAGAGAGAGTATTAAGGAATTGGCTCACATGATTATGGAGGCTGATGAGTCCCAAATCTGCAGGGTAGGCCAACAGGCTCGAGACTCAGGGAAGAACCAATCTTGTAGTTCATGTCCAAAGGCCTTCTGCTGGTGATGTTCCCTCTTGTTTGGGGGATGTCAGTCTTTTGTTCTCTTCAGGCCTTCAACTGATTGGATGAGGTCCAACCACAGAGACCAATCTGCTTTACTCAAAGTGCACCAATTTAAATGTTAATTGGATTAAATATTAATTTTATCCAACAACACTCTCACAGAAGCATCCAGAATAGTGTTTGAACACGTGTCTGGGCACTGTGTCCCAGCCAAATTGCTATGGAAAATTAACCATCACAGTGGGCTTTCATCTTTCTCTGGCCCTTAGGAAAAGAAACCTATTGGCTCCATGCTGACAAGTTATAAGTTAGCAATAAGAGGGCCAGCATCCAACCACAGTGCTTTTATTCACCTTGTGATCATATATCTCAGTGGAAGTGATTTGGGCTATTGTTGAGGAAATTTGGATTGGACCCACTGAATTCACCAAGCTTTGTCAAAATATCATTCCTAACATTCTTAAAAATATCTCTTCCTGAATTATAGTATACATCCCAAAGTGCACGAATCAGTGTAGCTTAGTGAATTTTCACAAAGTGAACCAGCACTGGATCAAAAAATAGAACATTATGAGCACCCCAGCACTCCCTCTCATGTTTCTTTCTAGTTACTACCCTCTTCCTAAGGGTAACAGCTACCTCTCCTTCTATAACCACAGATTAATTTTGCCTGTTCTGTACTTTATGGCAGGTATATTTTTCAAAGATGTTTGTACTAACGTATCCCATCTTACCTCTTCTGAAAATGTGGTGCTGACCTTCCACTGACAGGTGGAGTCTCCATTCCCTCCCTTTGAGTATGTGTGGACCTGTAACTATGGTGGAAGTGACACCAGGTGGCTTCTGGGGCTAAATTACAAAAGGAAATATGACTACTCCCTGCTTCTTTTGGGATACTCACTCTTGGAACCCAGCCACTCACAAGGCTATGTGTATATGTTCCAACCACAGCCCCAGTTGAGGTTCCTGTTGATAGACAGCATCAACTACCACACACGTGGGCAAGGAGCCTTCAGATGATACGGGTTTCAGCTTTCCAGTGTCCCCTTCTACCTCAGAGGGGAGCAGAGATGAGCTTCCTTATGGAGCCCAGCCCAAATTCAGATTCATGAGCAAACAAATATTGTTTAAAGCCACTAACTATGGTATTATTTGTTACACAGCAAGACATAACTACAACATGATTTATGTAGGTGGCATCATACAGAATGAATATTTTACATTCAACATAATGTCTGCGAGATTCTTCCATGTTGTTGTATGTAGTTGTAGATTGTTCATTCCTATTGCTTTATAGTATATAATATTATATGAATACAATACAATGTATGTATTCATTGTGCTATTGCCAGACATGAATTGTTTCTAGTTTTGGGGCTATTAATAAAAGCCAAACATTCTAGCACATGTTTTTTTGGTAAACATAAGTATGTATTTCTGTTGGGTATGTACCCGGAGTTGGAACTGTTGTGTCTTAGAGTATGTGTTTCTTCTGCTTTACTGGTTATTGCCAAAAAGTTTACTGGTATTTTTTTCTGAACAAAATATTAAAAACAATTTTCCAGGCTTATTTAAGGACTGACCTGAAGCTTGATCCAGTGTAGGGAGGGAGGTCATATCAGAGGTGTCCTTGTCATCATTAGAAAAAGCTCTAGGTCAAGACTGATTTATTCACTCTGAGACCTCATGGCCCAGTAGACTTGCAAGGAACATAAACTTTAATAGCATCAATTTGCAGAATGGGAGCTTCCCAGTGTAGCATGACCTTGGAGTAGCCCTTTCCGATATTCCTCCTTGGCCTTCCTTTTAACACATCTTTGAAGACACACAAAGTCAAAATATGGCCTCATCTTTGGAAACTGTCATTGCCACAGTCCAAGGAAGTTATTTGTGGGTGTTTCATGATTAAGAAGATGCCTGAACCACACACCACAGGCTCTGCTCTCTAAAGCAGATTAGTTGAGAAAGATCCCAATGAAGGTAGGAAAAGGCTAAGTTACTCTTCTATGTACCCCTTAGTATACATTTTAAGTGAAAATTATACCAGGGGCGCCTGGCTGGCTTGATCAGTAGAGCATGCAACTCTTGATCTTGGGGTTGTAAGTTCAAGCCCCATGTTGGGTGTAGACATAACCTAAAAATAAAATTTAAACAATAAAAAAATAAATGAAATTATACCCAGCTGGCATCAACCTCGCAATGCACAGTTGAAGTGATGGCAATGGGAGCCATGACCAAGATCACACAGGCCCAGGCAATGACAACTACATCACTGTTGCCATCTGGCCAGTAGCAATTGTGAAGATGCCCCAGATGGTGACCTTGATTTCAGGGGTGATGAAATGTGAAATGAATGTGCATGTTAGAAGTGGTCCAACATAGCCCTTTGAATATCACTCCCAGCCACAGCTCCTTGCTAGGAGGGCAACCTATCTGTTGTACATGTTGATTTTTACCTTGATCAGCTTAGATGATTAAAGATTAACTTGAACCTGATTTCTGATTCTATGAATAGCTTAGAAAAAGTATCAGACCCTCTTAGTGTCTCTATGTCTGAATTCATCAAATTGTCGGATGGGCATTTTCCTGAAAGGTAACAGGAAGAAGTGTTCCTTGTTCCTTATCACCACCAAAGAGACTTTGGGGTGCTCCTAGCAGGGACCATACCCTTGGGATTTAGATTTAGCCTGTTTGGGCCTGGACATCACCCCCAGGTCTAGTAATGCCCAGGGAAGCTACTGAGATGTCTGAGGTGTGGACAGAGACAGCAGGACCAGGAAGTGAGAGGGAGAGAAAGATTGAGAAGAGAGAAGCCATGAGAAAGCAGTAGGCCAGGATGGAAGGAAAGAGGAGAGAAAGCTACATGTGATAAAGATTGGTCAAGCCCTCAGTGGCCACACAGCACAAAATAATGAACTTGAAAGATTCTTATGAGTCTATAAAATGGGATGATGATGATGATCATGATCATGATCATCATTACATCATCATCATCACCATCAACATCATCATCATTATTATCAACATCATCCTCATCCTTGTGTTTTCATGAGGATTCATTGAGGTGACAACTATAAGGTTCTTAACTTAGCACCCCAGATATGGGGTGGAGGGCTAGGGAGATAAATGCTTACTTAATATAGTGAATGTTAAAATTCTACACAGTGATCTAGGTAATAAATAACAAATATTCCTCTGATAAACAAACAGTAAGTGTTTTCCTCTGGAAAAAATTCTGGCTAATTTTTCCATGTCACCACATATAAATGATCACTTTTCAAAATAGACTAGCACCAGGTAAATGTAATTGAAGCAAATATGGTGACATATAAACCACTGTGGAATCCTGCAACACCCTAGGACACTGTTGGGACTGCCATTTGCATGGGCAATAGAGTCTATTGGTCAGAAGCTTATGCTCTGCCTGGGTTTGAATCCCAGCTGTATGACCTTGGATAAGTCCTTAACCCCTCTGAGCCTCCCATTTCTTACCTGTAAAAGGAAAATAACGGTAGTATTCATTACTCAGAGTTGGTGTGAATGCTAAATGTGGTTAGACAGGTAAAAACTTAAGCAGGTCTTGTGCACATAGTTAGCACTCAGTACTTACCAGCTATTATATTTCAGTGGAGGGGTAGGTCAGGGTCAGATTCATAGGGCATCCTGGTTAGGTGAATGCTGAAAACCATTTATTTCAGGTCAGGCTAAAGGGGATGAAAGGCAGATTCTAAATTAGTCCTCCCCCTCTCTCAAAGTCAGCCCTCATTGCTGATGCTGCATGTCAGGATGAGACTGGGGACACATGGCTCATATTGGGGAAGTAGTAATGAGCACTGAGCACAGTTGGCAGGCAGCAGGAGGCAAGTCGTCATGCCAGGATTTGGTCGACAGAAGCAGCAGCTTCCTGAATATCCACATCAGGCAAAAGATGAACGTGTTCTGGTTTCCTAGGGGCTGTGTCACCCTAGCAGAGTGTTACATAATTACTTTCCTTTCCTTAGCTTTCCTATCAAGAGACCATTTGTGTTTCCTTTGAAGGGCAGCTGCTCCCTCCTGGTGTGCCTGCAGCCCCACTCCCACCAGTGCACCCGAGTGACTTACAGATGGTAAAGGAGTGGGTGTCTGCAGGTGGGCTTGACCAAGGAGCCACCATCTCAGGCTCCACTGTCCATGTGAGACCTCAAGGTTGAGGTGGAGGGAGCAGGTGGGACTGGCCTACTGCACACAGCAGACGTGCAGCTAGCTGCCCAAGGGACTTGTGTAGAGGTTCTTCTCCTTGGCCGTCTAGCATTAGCACCACTTCTTTTGTGGTATGTCTGCCTTTCAAAGCTACTGCTGAGCTAGTGCACAAAAGGCAGACTCCAGAAGCAAAGACTTCCCATGTCTTGACTGTTCAGCTGGCTTCTGAGCCATCCAGGAAGTAGTGGGAACCTGCCTCTGTGGTGCTCTAAATGGGAAATTAGCAAACACAATATGATAAAATTGGCTTAAATTGGGAGGATTAACACTAAGGATATGAGATGGACGGGAGCAAAAACCGTAATCAGGAACAATGGCAGGCAATGAATGGAGGGAAATGAGAAACCCCTGGTGGTGCCCAGAGCCCAGTCTTGCTGGTCCTTCCCCCACAGATTCCTCTTCTCCAGGCTTCCAAGCTGATTTTGTTTATCAAACACTTGCTGCTGGCTTCCCTGCACCAGACTCTCAGCCACAGGACTGGGTAAGCTTGCATGGGCATCAATCCCCCTGGGCTCTGGGCGGCCCAGGCCCACTATCCTCAATGAAAGGATGGTGCAAACCCGGTCTTACTGCCCACTGGCCCCCACTTCCTCCCCCAGAGGACTTGACTGCTCTTGAAATCCACCATCTGTGCCCACGGTGTCCTTAGTATGGATGCAAGTTGGGTGTGCCCGTGTTGTCTGTGAGATTTGTGAACTAGCAAACGAGCAGACTCAACCCTGAGAGGGAGGAAGAGGGGAGAATGAGGCAATCTGCAGCCATGGTTGCACAGAAAGAAGTGGGATTGGGGCAGGCAGTGAGAAATTCTTTTTTTGGCAAGTTTCTGTATTTTGGGAGTCCTGAACTCAATGATCACCTCTGGCCAGAAAGATCTCCAAGAAGCCAGGCCTCACCTCAAAACTACTATCATCACATGAGAAACGGCCTCATAGGGAATCTCGTTACAACCCTGAAAAGTCATTGAGCTCAGGACTCCCTGCTTTGAGAGTCAATCACTTCATTGTAGGCAGCGAAAAAAATACCTTTCTGATTGAATCAGAGTAAGTAGGACAATGTTTTTTAGTCAATTGACCAGGCAATGGAAGTGGATATAGAGGTTAGCTTTGTTGCCCTACGATACACTGTTCAGAGTTTACTTGTTGCTTCAAAGGGTATAATTGGAAAATAAGCACCATATAAAGAAGCAATGGCTCCACGAAGAACCAAGAGCCTTGTTGGTTTTCTCTGGCTGCTGTGACAAATCATCACAACCAGAGTGGCTGAAAACAACACAAAGTGATTCTCATATTTCTGGAGGTCAGAAGTCTGAAATCAGTCTCTCTAGGCTAACGTCAAGGTGTCCGCAGGTTCCTTCTGGAGGCTCTGAGGGGAGAATCTGCCTCCTTGCCTTTTCAGCTTCTAGGGGCTGCCTGTCTTCCTTAGTTTACAGCCCCTTCTTCCATCTTCAAAATAAATTACTCTGCTTTCATCATCATATCACCTTCTTGGACTCCGGCCCTCCTGCCTCCCTCTTAGAAGGACCTTTGTGATTACGTCTGGATCCATGCAGACAGTCTAGGATAATCTCCCCATTTCACACATTTGATAAATCCCCTTTGTCATGGAAGGTGACACTCACGGGTTCCAGGGATTGGGATGTGGACACATTAGGGAGTAATTATTCAGCCGACCACAGGGTCACTTGATCAGCCTTTTGGAAAATGAATTCTACATTCAGTTATGGCCAATGGTCCCCAATAGACCGTTTCTCTCAGGAAGTGGTAATGTCTTTGACTTTGACAACGCATTTCCTGATTTATGAGGGAGAAATTGGAGGCAGCAAGGCCCCAAAACAATGCCTCTTGGCAGCTCCTAAAAGGCTGAGCATTTGAAAAGCCAGTGGACATATTGGTGGAGGTAGAGGTCATGCACACAAACAGATGGCACCATGGGGTAGCATGTGCAGAAGGAGAAACAAGTTCCCAAATGTCAGATAAGTCACAGGTCATGGAGAGAACAGTGGAAAGCAGGGCACAGTGTTATCTTGGGTAGCCCAAGGTGAGCAGCCGGGTGGGGGCCATCAGAGCTACCAGAGGAGAATTGCTGCTTCTCCCCGAACACAGCTGGTGGGGTTTTCAGAGGTCCAGACTGATTGGTTTTCTCTCCCAGCTTTAGAGCACTAGTTTTTCTTCTTGTATTTCTCCACTTGTTCCACCGTCTGCAAATATGTAGGAGGTTTTGTATCAGCCATGTCAGAGGGAATTTCACAGCTGTCTATGCTTAGTCGACAGCCAGCAGACTGGAGGAGGACGGCACAACTGGCTCCTTCTACCCAACTAGTGCTTTCATGTGCATGGAAACAGGCTTAGTGGATGGTCAAGGAAGATCTGCTTCCTTCATGGGGAAGACCTAGAGGACCTGCTGTTTCAGGGTGGGGTTAGAGAAAGCCCCAGAGTGTACCCAGATAGATTAAAAATAGAAAATGCAACCGCTATGGAAAACAGTATGGAGGTTCCGCGAAGATTAAAACTAGAGCTATCACAGAAACAGACCCATAAATACGGAGAACACGGTGGTTGCCAGAAGGGAGGGAGGTGGGTGAAGGGGAGTGGGAGGTACAGGTTCCAGTTATGGAATGAATAAATTACGGGGATAAAAGGTTCAACATAGGGAATACAGTCAAGATATTGTGGTAGCGTTGCATGGTGACAGATGGTAACTACATTTGTGGTAAGCACAGCATAACACATAGACTTGTTGAATCACTATGTTGTACCCCCGAAACTAATGTAACATTGTGTGTCAACTACACATCATATGGTTATGATACAATTCCACCCCTGGATATATCCAAAAGAAATGAAATCACTCTCTTGAAGAGATATTGCACTCCCGTGTTCATTGCAGCATTGTTCACAGTAGTCAACACATGGAAACAACCTAAGTGTCCACTGATGGATGAATAGGTAAAACAAATGTGTTATATATACAATGGAATATTATCCAGCCATAAAAAAGAAGGAAATCCTGCTATTTATGACAACGTAGATGGACCTTGAGGACATTATGCTAGGTGAAATCAGTCAGAGAAAGACAAATACTGTATGATCTCACTTTTACGTGGGATCTTTAAAAAAAAAACCTTTATAGATATGGAGAACAGATTCATGGTTGCCAGAGGTGGGAGGTGGAGGATGGGCAAAATGGGTGAAAGTGATCAAAGTTACAAACTTCCAGTTATAAAATAAGTAAGTCCTGGGGATATCATGTGCAGCATGGTGACCTATAGTTAACAGTACTGTACTGTGTATTTGAAAGTGGCTAAGAGAGCGATCTTAAAAGTTCTCATTACAAGGAAAAAATGTGTAACTGTGTGGTGATGGATGTTAACTAGACTTACTGTGATGATCATTTTGCAATATATACATGCATCAAATCCTTATGTTGTGACTTGAAACTGATATATTGTTGAATGTCAATTGTATCTCAGTTAAAAAATATACTTTGGGTAGGAAGTGAAGGTCCCAAGCCTCCCTTTGGGGCATAAAGAAGAAAATCCTGGGTGAACTGACCAAGTGGGTGGTCTCCTTCTCTCTTGTTCCATGCCCCCCACCAAAATCACACACACGCACACACACACAACCCTTTTGATTAAGCAGGTGGGATGCATGGCCATGATTCAACATGAGGCATCAGGAAAATATGTGTGAGAGAGTGAAGGTCTAGGAGACACTGTTTCTGGTCTGAATCTCCCTATTAAGACCCCAAACCTTTATGGACCATCTGTGAAATGAAAGCTTTATCTAAATCAATGGGTTTTGATATTTTTGGGTGTCAGGACCTCCTCAGGAATCCCATACTCGTAGCTGCACTTTTCAATAGAAAGACTATATAAAACCATGTGTCCTGCTTGTGTCCCACTAAAAGCAGACACTCCAAGACAAGGACTTGAGTGCTGGGGGTTTATATGGGAGGTGAGTCCAAGGAAGTCTAAATATGAGAGTGGGGAAAATAAGACTGAAAAGATAGAGAAGCCACAAAAGTGTGTGCTAACCAGCAGGGGTGCCTCTGTGGCAGACAGGGGCTCCATGCCACTGGAGACCTCTGAAGAAGTGCTTCTCACAGTGTGATCCCTGGACCAGCAGCACGGGCATCCCCTGGGAGCTTGTTAGAGATGCAAATTCTCAAGTACCCACCCCAGACCTACTGATCAGTCCCAGTGGTGGGGCTCAGCAATCCATGTTATGAAGCCTTCCAGGTGATTCTGATGTACACTGAAGCTTGAGAACCACCAGCAGAGGACACACCACAGAATTGTCCCATGGAGAGTTTGAGGGGTGGGGAAACTGGAGTGATCATCCACCAACTCTCTGGTCTTACTGGTTGAGGTAGCTTGGCAATCTGGATTCCTTAGCACTCTGGGTTGCCCTGTGCATGGCCTGAGCAAGGTCTCCTGGTGCTTTCTCCAGCTCTTAGGTACAGAAGTTATAAGATACAGGTGCTTAAGGTGGATGCTGCCAGTGTACACAGGAACTTTCCGCCACAGCTTCAGGTAAACTCAAGAGGCTATCCAAGGGGCTCTGCGGTGGGACAGCAATAGAGTATGCCCCACATACGGAGAATTCAGTGGCATTATACATATTTTCAAATAGAGGTGCAGATAGTGTGTGTATACATATATTCATTAGATTCATGGCCTAGTTAGATGTGGAGAGGATGCTTACGCTCCTTGTTTATTGAAATCATTATAGAGTATACCCATTTCATGGATTTACCAGTCTCATGCTGTGTAATAATGTCATTTTGCCTCATCATCCATGCTGTCATTAGTGTGCAGAGACATAAATTTTATTTTTCTGTGAAAAATGGCTCAAGAAGAAGTCATCAGCTAATGTTGGTCATGCAGGTGGAGAGAAGGTGAAAGTTCTTAGCTAGACAAGAGAAATAACTCTCAAGAAATGATAAGTAATGGTGTCATCTGTGTATTATTTAGGGTGTTGGTGCAGAAAGGTGTTGGACTGTGGCTTTCCCAAGCGTCAAAATCTGCTGTGCTGTGTCCTTAATGGTTCTCATTGATTCTCCCTATCCAGCATAGGGAGGGAGGTTGACAAGAATTAGGCGGGGTGCCGGGTCAGAAATTGGCTTACGAGACACAGTAATTATCTCAATAGAACTGAGTCACTAAAAGAGAAGCTGAGGCAAAACCCATTTGTCTGGTCTGAGCCATGTGGTAAAGACTAGGTAAAGGTTGGTGGACATTGAGGTGCGCACAGCTCCCCCAGTAGGACACATTCCAGGCTTACAGTTCCACAACAAATTGCCCACCCCCTCGCTGGATGGTGGGGCAGGAGTTTCCCAGGGGCTGGACAGTAGCAGAAGTGACCCATGCAGTGTTCTTGCTTCCTCACATCACATCCCCAGGCCAACCTTTTTCTTCCGGTGTGGCGGCAGTTTGCCTTTCCTGGGAAGCAGATACTGGGTCTGGGTTAGGAGTGTAGAAGGTTTACTACAGAGTAACAGCTGAGAAAAGAAAAGAAAGGAAGCAGGATTGAACAGGGGAGCCGTTAGACCCCAGTGCAGACCTGGCAAAGTCTATACCAGCCAAGACTGCCCATCAGAGGAGTCTCATATTGGATGGAAATGTCTAGACCCTTCCTTGTTTCACTGCCTTGCTCAGTCATTGGCTGGGCACTGCCCCAAGAAGAATGTGAGTTTGGCTTGAGAATCAGGGTGGACCCTGAGCAGTTAAAGCGGGAGGCTGCTAGTAGGACCGGGGATATAATTTGCAAGGCCTAGTGTAAAATGAAAATGGGGGCCCCTTGTTCAAAAACTACTAAGAATGTTGATGGTGGCAGCATGGCATTAAGCCAAGGGCGGGACCCTTCTAACTATGGGGTCCTGTGCAACTACAAGGCTCACACACCCATGAAGCCAGCTCTGGCTGTAGCTGACCATGCTGCTTGTACCTGCATAGCATATCCTAACTTGAAGGGGATCTGAGCAGTGCACCCCCACTTTGCTGCAGATCAGGACTTTCTGTGAAGTCAGGAGAGGTAACTCAGCCTGTCTCTGGGTGCCACCCCAGGGACACTACAAAGGCAGCCCTCAATCTGTGAAAGGGGCAGTTCTGCATTATGTTCTGGGTGGTTCCTCAGAGGGATCTCAGCAAGATTGGGCTGCAGTTGTCCATAGCAATAATCAAGTCAATAAAATGCATTTTATGGGCTTTCCCTTCTTCCATGTCCTACTCTGCCCACTCCTTCACCCTGGTGTCCTAAGATCACCTCCTAGATAAACTGCTTGCACCCAAGTCCTTGTCTCAGGCTCTGAAAATACATGCCCTCGTTCAGGACTATCTCAGGAATTGGTTTCTCTGGCTGAACACAGCTAGAGAAGGAAGAAGCTGATGTTAATTACAAAATAAGTGATGTATTCTCAAATATGTGGAGGAAGAAACTAAAAGAAGTAACTTTTGATTAATAAATAGACTATACCCATTGCTGGGAGCAATGAGGCCATCATTTGCTTTGGCTACCATGAGGATCTCACCAGCCTTCTCAGTCAGAGACCCACATTCTCATGGCCAGTCATCTTTGAGACCATAGGACAACCTTGAATTGAGGCTTTATTGCCAAGTATTGACTATCCCCTCTATGTAATGGGAGAATTACATACTCTCTAGAGAATGGAAATTGAAATGGGTCCTTTCCAGTAAAGATCTTGAGTAATTTGCGGAATGAAGGAGGGAATTTCCAAAGAGCTGTTAAAGTTAGGGCTACCCTGGATTAATTTTTCCCCTAACCTTACTGAAATATACTTGACATATAACATTATATTAGTTTTAGGTGTATCACATAATGATTTGATATATGTGTATATTGCAGAATGACATGGTATGTCTAGTTAACATCCATCAGCTCACGTGGTTACAAATTTGTTTCTTGTGATAAGAACTTTTTTTTAAGGGAGTGGAGGGGCAGAGGGAGAAGGAGAGAAAGAGAGTCCCAAACAGGCTCTGCGCCCAAGTGCAGAGCCCAACGTGGGACTCAATCCCACAACCCTGAGATCATGCCCTGAGCCAAAATCAGGAGTCAGACTTTTTTTTTTTTAAAGATTTTATTCATTTATTTGTCAGAGAGAGACAGGGCACAAGCAGAGGGAGTGGCAGGCAGAGGGAGAAGCAGATTCTCTGCTGAGCAAGGAGCCCCATGCGGGACTTGATCCCAGGACCTTGGGATCATGACCTGAGCAGAAAACAGATGCTTAACCAACTGAGCCACCCAGGCACCCCATGATGAGAACTATTAAGATCTACTTTCTTAGTAATTTTACAATATACAATACATATTGTTACCTGTAGTCACATGCTGTACATGACATCCCCAGAACTTATTTACCTTATAAGTAGAAGTTGATACCTTTTGACCACCTTCACCTATTTTGTCCACCCCCCACCTCTGACAATCACTAATCTCTTGTTTGTTTCTATGAATTCATTTTTTTTAAAGATTCCACATGTAAGTGAGAACATACAATATTTGTCTTTCTCTGTCTGACTGATTTCACTTAGCATAATTTCCTCAAGGTCCATCCATATTGTCACAAACAGCAGGATTTCCTTCTTTTTTATGGCCGAGTAATATGCCATTGTGTGTGTGTGTTTGTGTGTATACCACATTTTCTTTATCCATTTATCCATCAATGGACACAGGTTATTTCTGTGTCTTGGTTATTGTAGAAACTGTGCAAATGAACATGAGGACATGTTCAAGATAATGGTTTTGTTTCCTTTGGATATAGTCCCAGAAGTGGAATTCCCGGGTCATATGGTAGTTCTATTTTTAATCTGTTGAGGAACCTACATACTGTTTTCCACAGTGGCTGCACCAATTTACATTCCTACCAATGGTGCATGAGGGTTCCCTTTTTTTTTACATCCTTGCCAGCATTTGTTACCTCTTGTCTTTTTAAGGGCAGCCTTTCTAACAGGTGTGAGATAATATCTCACTATAGTTCTAATTTGCATTTCCATGATGATTGCCCTGGGTTTTTTATTTTCAACATGTGTGTATACATTGATCATTCATGTCAGGGTTCGATACTACTATTCGTTATAAGAATATAGGTCAAGCAGAGTGGGGCTGGGTTCATGCTAAAGAAATGAGGGAATTATTGTTATAAATGAATTTTGGAGACTGTGGTGGGTTCTCTGATGAGCTGTCCAGATCCACCTTGTGAAAGCCTAATTGTCCCAGCTTCTGGGAGTGCTGCTGGCAGATAGCCTTTAGCTGTCAGCCCTTGTGGGGACTGGCTGGTTCAAGGTCAGTCCTCCTGCCAGGGCCAACCTGCATCCAGTGATTGGTCGATGTGGGGTATGAAGGCCTGGTCCTCTGGTCCCTAAGGAGTCAGCACTGGAGGCCACTTGAGCACCCGAGCTCCCCATGAGATTGGCTGAGTATTGAGACTGTATCACAGCTCAGCTTTTCCCTCTGCCCCACCCTGCTTGCACCCCCTCCTTTCTACAAACATTGACCCCAAGAGCCCTCCTTAGAAAGCCTCCTACAAGCTAATATTCATTCCGGAGTCTGCCTACCAGGAAACCCAACCCTTAACAGTGACATTATCCATGACATCTGTGTTAATAGCAACTCTCAGCTAGGGAAGCCCTCGGTTGCATCTTGCAAATTGGGTTTGTCCTAGGGTTAAACTTTTCTGTTCAACAGCCTTTCTTTAGTGGAAATTCCAAGAAGCCTTGGTGTTTAGAACACTGCTCTTCTTAAGTTTTCAGGGAGAGGGCCGGCGCACACTTTCCAGTGACACATCTGTTCTGCAGCTAGGGAGAGAGTTTGTTTTCTTTTAAATTGAGGTATAAATTATATACAGTAAAATGCAAATTTTAAATGCATAGTTTAATGAGTTTTGACAAATGTTTATGCCTGTGTAACCAATACCCCCGTCCTGATAGAAAACATCTCGCTTACCCCCCAAAGTTTACTTGTGCCGCTTTTCCAGTCAATAACGTCACCATCCCTTCCAGAGGTGACCTTATTCTGATTTCTATCACCATAGCTTTATATGGCCCCTTATGCAATTTCACATGAATGGAATCATACAGCGTGTACTCTTTGGTATCTGGTTTCTTTCACTTAACATAATGATTCTGAGATTCACCCATTGTCTCAATCAGTTTGGGCTGCTACGCAAAAATACCATAGACTGGATGCCTAAACAACAGACATTTATTTCTCACAGTTCTGGAGTCTGGAAGCCTGAGATCAAGGTGCCAGCATGGTGAGTTCTGGTGAGAGCCCTCTTCCTGGCTTGTAGCTGGACATCTTCTTGCTGTGTGTCGTCATATGGCAGAGAGAGAGGAAGCAATGCTCTTTCTCATGTCTCTCCCAGCAAGGGCACTAATCCCATTATGAGGGCTTCACCCTCAGAACCTAATTACCTCTTACATGTCCCATTTCCAAGTACTATCACACTGGGCACCAGGATTTCAACATAAGAACATTCAGTCCATAGCATTCAAGTTATTGCATATAGTACTAGTGCCATGCTTTTATTGCTGAGGAGTATTCATTGTTGGGCTGTACTGCAGCTTATCCATTTTCCTGCTGATGAACATTTTGGTTGTTTCTAGCCTTTGGCTATTTAAACATTCATGTAGAAGTGTTTGTGTGGGCATATGTTTTCATTTCCTTTGGGTAACAAGGAGAGGAGTTGGTGGGTTATAGGCAAATGCATGGTTGACTTTATAAGAAACTGCTGAACAGTATTTGAAAGTGGTTGTATTTATTTACCTTTCCCAGAGTGAGAGTTTGGCCATTTGATTGTCTCTTGATTCATAGACTTGATTCAGTGTTGGAACAAATGGTGATCTTGCTGTTTCTTGCAATTTTCTGTCAAGCCCCTCTAATGTTAGAAGAGGAGAAAGTCATGCTTTGGAAATGAAGAGTGGCCCAAAGCAGCTCACCAAGCACCAGTGAGTCTCATGGTTTATCCTAAATGTTCATGGAAAGTTGAGTTCTACTCCATGGTGTAGCTGTATTTTTAAAAAATTTTTTAAAAAGATTTTTATTTATTTGAGAGAGAGAGAGAATGAGAAAGAGAGAGAACATGAGAGGGGGGAGGGTCAGAGGGAGAAGCAGACTCCCGGCTGAGCAGGGAGCCCGACGTGGGACTCGATCCTGGGACTCCAGGATCATGACCTGAGCTGAAGGCAGTCGCTTAACCAACTGAGCCACCCAGGCACCCCTGTATTTTTTTTTTTTAAGCAAAAGTATTGGAGCTACATTCCCCATCCCCAGCCAGATGCTCTGAGGTGTCCTCTGGGGATTTAAACCTGTTCTTGACAAGCATACAACTAGACACCTCCTTTGTTTTACAGATTACACCTCACCTGCAGGGAGGTCAGCTAGCTTCTCTAAGGTCACACGGCCGTCTAATGAAAGAGCCAATTACTAGACCCTAATTTTCTTAACCAGCAGCTGAGAAAAATAAACTTCTGCAGAGCTGGGTCACTCCCTATACTCTGGTCACTCCTCCTTATTCCTCAAGTAGAGGCAGTGAGAGATTTGGCTGAATGCTCTTTTCTTTGCCAAGGAGAGTTTTGTAATGTTTTAGATCTTCTCCCCCAACTGATGAAGCCATTGTCTCTAGTAACTCTGGAGGGAGAAAAGGGCTTTAGTTTTCCAAGCAAATAAAACCACCTTTCCCTTTAAGCAGCTCCAGGATGCAAGCACACATGAAATTCACATGGAATAAACTGTTAATATACCAAAGGGGATGCCAGTAAGTGGCAATGGCGATTAGATACACAAGCAACAAACTGCAGGAAACTTGCCCAGAAATAGCAGCCTCCTCCAACCCCCTGATGAGGAGATTAGCGTGGAAGGAGGAGATGACAGTGACGTGGGAGACATCTGGCTCTGTGTTCTATCTATTGTTGGAGCAAGTGTCTCTTCTTCCCATTGTATGCAAGAGGTTAGCAGGAGCTAGCCAGACTCATACCTTGTAGGGATTCACACCATGGCAGCTGCACCTACAGGACCCTGCTGCTTAAGGGCTCTGAGCTGGCCTGTAGGTGTCCACCCCAAACACCAGCCCTCAGCAGACCCAGTGTACAGAGGGGTGAGTGCCACGCCACGATGGTTTCATCACTAGGCATCTTGTGATGGTGGAAAGAGAAGATGTGAATTCTAGTAGTGAATCTGCCATGAACTGTGTGACTTTGGGCAAATCATTCTACCTCACTGGAAGTGTTTCCTCATCTATGAAAGAAAGGGTTATTTATTTACTCATTCATTCTTACTCTCCTGAGCTCAAAAGAGAATGATTAAGCACATGCTGTGTACCTGGCACAATGATAAGCTCCAGGAATACAAAATGAGTAAGATAGGGCTCCTAGCCACATGAACTTGGGTAAATTGCATTAATGCCCTAATTCTTCATCCCACCCTGTATCTAATTTAACCTCTTCACATTTGATTTTTAGCCCCTCCCACTAAAGAGCTGGAGTCTATTTCCTCAATCATTGACTTTGGTTAGATCATGGGACTTGCTTGGATCATAGAATGTGGTAGAAACAGCAGTGTGCCAATTCTGAGCCTAGGCCTTAAGAGGGCTTGGCATGTCTCCTTCTTGCCTCTGCTATTGCCACGAGAAGTACATGCCCAGGCTAGCCCACTGGTTCCAGGAGGAGGATGAGAGACACATGGAGTAGAGCCATGCCAGCTGAGGCCAACCTGATCAGCTGACCCTCCGTTAACTCACAGACACAGAAGCAAGCCAAGCCAGGATCAGCAGAGCCCCTCAGCCCAGATCAGCACATTCCTAGCTGACCTATTGGTTACCTGTTGGTGGCCATAGTTAGCTGTACAGAGCTCTTGGGCCATCGGACATGTCCATACAGTGGGATGGTTCTCTGATAGAGGGACATGGAATGGTGAAGAGGTGGAGGTGGGCTATATAGGTACAGAGGGGGAGTGAGACCTAAGTGGGACTCAGAGAAGGTCCAAGGAAAAAGGCTGAGTAGCCTTTACTCAGTCCTGGATGATGAGAAGAACATAGATGAAGTGGAGGGAAGGAGAGCTGGACTAAAGGTCAAAAACTGGTTGCGTGAAGTGTGAATACTGTTCAGTTATATTTTATTTGACCTGCACAGAATTTTGGAATTTTTAAATTTATTGCCAACATTTAAAAATGGGAAGATTTCTCATTAAAATTCAGATTTTACCTTTTCTAGAAAAATGGAAAAATATGGTGACCCGGGCCTGCCTCCTTGTTTGGCAAAATGTCTTGGTGGAGAGTAGTGAATGCCTCTTTAGAAAAGTTTTGTCCCCTCTCATTCTATAGTCCCTTGGTCATTCCACTTCACTCATCTATTATAGGACTTCCTACTCCCACAGACATCTGAGTCTGCACATCCTTGATGTGATCATCTTCATGGTCCCTGCTGGTTTAAAGTCACTTATTCCCTTGACTCTGTCCAGTTGAGCTTATCCCATCTTTGTGCTTTTTCCCATGGGTTTAACTTTTTTATTTCCAAGACTTTGAATCAGTCTTTTTATGTGCATCTGTTCTTTTTTTCATCTTTTTTTAACTAAAATTTAAAATTTGAGGGAATTATAGATTCGCATGCCATTGTAAGAAATAATATGGAGAAAGTTTGCACACCCTTTATCCAGTTTCCCACAATGATAATGCCTTACAACATTATGGATTTTGATATTGATACAACCTACCCACTCACCCATCTTGTTTAGATTTTCCCAGTTTGACTTGTACTCATTTGTGTGTGTGTATTTAGTTCTGTATAATTTTATCACATGTGTAGGTTTGTGTATTCATCATTTCTGTAATGATACGGAACATTTCCATCCCCATGAAGACTCCTCGTGTTGCCTTTTACAGCAATACCCATTTTCCTTCCATTCCCTGGCCCCACCCCTCCGTTCTTACCTCCTGGCAAACACTAGTCTGTTCTCTGTTTCTATAATGGGATTATACAGTATGTAACCTTTAGGACAGACTTTTTTCACTCAGTGTAATTTCCTGGAGACTTAAACAAGTTGAGGTGTGTATCAATAGTTCATTCTTTACCATGAGTACATTCCATGGTATGGATGTACCAGAGTTTAACTATTCATGTTGAAGGATATCTGGGCTATTTCCAGCTTTTGGCTCTTATGTATAAAGCTGCTGTGAACATTCATGTACAGATTTTTGTATGAACATAAATTTTCATTTTTCTGGGATAAATGCCCAAGGGCATAGTTTCTGGATCATATGGTAATTGCATACTTAGTTTTATAAGAAGCTATCAAACTGCTTTCCAGAATGGATGTGCCTTTTCACATTCCCACAGCAACATGATCCAGTTTCTCCACATCATTGCCAACATTTGATGTTGTCACTCTTTTTTTATTTTAGTCATTCTGTTAGGTTTGCAGTGATATCTCATTGCGGTTTTGATTTACGTTCCTGTGATGGCTAATGATGTTGAACATCTTTTCATTACGTGCTTTTCAACATGTTCTTTCTTTCACCTGTGTATGTTCTTTGGTGAACTGTCTGCTTTTAAGGAAGCAAGTGACTTGATTTGGCTCCTGGAATTAAGGTGGATTCAAATTTTTCTGCCTTCTTAAGCCCTAAAAGCCATAATCCCAGGCAGTAGTAGACTACTTTCTTTAGGGCAGTCAGCTTGGAAGCCCCCTCCCAGCTCTTGGCTTCAAGCCATGAACCTGGTATCTTGTCTCTGAACACCTTTGTTCCAATTACCCTAGCTGGAAAGTCCCAAACTGTGCCTGGGAAAACCCACACTGGAAACACTTCCTCTGCATTCATCTAGGGCTCTTTGATTCTTCATTCCATAGCACCTGCATCTTTGTTTTCCAGCAGAATGTGAATATCATGTTCTCAACTCCAACGCATGCTTATGTATGTTTTTTGGGTTCTGTGCCTGATAGCCCTTTAGGGGATAAAAGGCTGAGTGGGGGATGCTCTGCATGGAGGGTGAGAGTTAGGTTGGGTTACTCTAATGGGACACTGTAGGTACCTTGTCCATATCTTCTCAGCCCATCCCAGAGGTCACTTGCAGGCTGTTCTTGTACATATCTTGGCTTCTTGTGTCTCTCTGCCTCAGGGCTTCTGGCCCTGAGGTGTGTAGTCTGTCCACGAACAGGGCAGACTGAAAGTGTTGGGGAGTTAATGCGCAGAAGCAACTCTCAACCAAAGAGCAAGTGTTGGTGGATTAATACCCCTGCTTCCTCCCCTGTCAGTGATACAAGTTTGAGGCATGTTCTTCACAGACTCTCAGAGGTTCCCTAGCAGGACTGAGGATCCTGCCATGTTTACTCGTAAAGGCCCAATGCCCCAAGAATAGTACAAAAAATCCTTTTACCCCAAATGTTAACATTTGTCTTATTTGCTTTATCATTCTCTCTTTCTGATTTCCTTTCTTTCCCTCTGCCCCAATACATTGGTATACATATCCTAAAAAACAAGAAAATCCTCTTACATAACCACAGTAAAATTCTCCAAATCAGGGAATTAATATGGATATAATACTTTTGGCTAATCTGCAGATCTTATTCAAATTTCTCAATTTTCAGTTGTATGCCTTATGTAAAAAGAAACATTTTCTGATTTAGGTTCCATCCAGGATAATGCATTGTGTGTAACTACCGTGTTTCTTTAGTCTTCTTTAATCTGAAACAGTTCTTCAATCTTTCTTTGGCTTTCACAGATGAGCTTGATTCTTTCTTTCTTTTTCTTTCTTTCTTTCTTTCTTTCTTTCTTTCTTTCTTTCTTTCTTTCTTTCTTTCTTTCTTTCTTTCTTTCTTTCTTTCTTTCTTTCTTTCTTTCTTTCTTTCTCTTTCTTTCTTTCTTTCTCTTCTTTCTTTCTTTCACCTTGACATTTTGAGTATAGGCCAGTTATTTTGTAGAATGTCCCTCAATTTCGGTTTGTCTGATGTTCCTCATGATTAGATTCAGTTGATGTGCTTTTGGGAGGGACACCCCAGAAATGAAATGTGTCCTTCCCAGTGAATTCTATCAAGAGGGAGATGTTGTCTGTTAGTTCCATAATTAGTGATGTTAAAACTGATTGTTTTATAGAGTAGGAACTTAAAAAAGAGGAAGTCATCAATAGGACCCCTGTGTTTTCTTTTGAGTGAGGATTCATGTGCCATAGCCTGGTGGAATCAGATTTCCTTTAGACATTCTTTCATGCATGCAGATTATTTATACCTTGAGGGCAGGGCTATGCACATGGAAGGTGATGGATATGCCCACATATTAGGCCTGAGCTCTGGCCTCAGATATTGTGTAGGATAAGAATTCTGCTCTCCTCTCCAGCCTCTTGGATTCAGAGGCAGCTGGGGAATGAGGTGATGGGGTAGAGACAGTAATGCTATGTCCCTCAGGCACTTTCTGTTCCACACAGCTCTGGTCTAGACATATCAGGCTCACAAATATGATTGGAAATATGCCTCTCCATGTAGGTTTTTGCTTCTTTGACTATAGACCAAGCATTCCTGCTGCTATGTCTCTGTGTTTGTGGTTTTCTAATGCACATAGCAGAATATCATGTGGACAAGTCACTTAAACCCTTAAATTTCAGTTTATTCATCTGTATGGTAATCCTAATACATACTTTCTAGAGTAATGAAGTTAAGATGATATAATTGATATAAAATGCAGCATGCATCTGGAACACATAAATGCCCAATAAATACTATTATTGCTAATGATAATAACTTAAAAAAGCCCACACTGGGAGTTAGGGAATCTGGGTTTGAATCCCAACCCAACCTCTTCCCGACTTTGTGAACTTGTATATCTCCTAACCTCTGAGCCTTGATTTCCTTGTCTGTAAACTGAGGATAATAATGTGTTCTGGCTGCCTCACTGGGCTATTGGAAGGATGAAGTGGGCCACTGTGTGTGAAAGCCATTTATCCAGTGAAAAATTAAGTAAACATGAGTAGACCCTGGCATTCCCTCTTCTACACCAGCTTAGGCTCTATACCCATGAGGAGGGGCTGGGCTGTTTGATAGCAATGGGGCTGGAAATGATTGTTGGTTCTAAGGCCCTTCAGTGAAACCACTGAAAATCATGCCTTGTCCCTCCCCTGAGCCCTGACTCTCTCTTAGTTTGGCACCAAATGGCCCTTGGGACACCTTTGGTGGTCCCTGGCCCCTTGGTTGCTGGCTAGCTGCTTACTGTGGCATTGTGTAGGCTCATTCCCTATGTGGGTGGCTGCTAGATCACAGGGGGCCTTGGTCCTGCAGATCCCTATCTCTGAAATTGCTCTGGCCATTCTGCAGCCCCTGGGGTGGAACAGACTCCTCCTCTCATCTGTGTAATTGATACTCTTAGGCTTCCTTACAGTTTCTTACAGATCATTTTATCAGGTGTTCTCAACCTTGACTGCATATTGGCATCACCCGAGGAACTAAAAAACACTGGGTAGAACTCAGACATGAGTCTTTTTAAAGCCATCTCAGGGATTAAAGATAGAGGATTACTGCTCTAGACTAAATTTTTCTCCAAGCCAGAATTTTAAGGCTGTGGGGACTCAGGCAATCTGCTCCATGTGGACTTGGACCTCCCTCTAGTCCAGCTGCAGTTGGACTGTCTGGTTAGCCAAGGGATCAGCATGGTGGAGGAGTGAGACACCCCCTTAAGAGCATTGCAAAACATTTTGCCAGGATATTGCAAAACAGTAACTAACATTTATCAGCCTTTAGCCAGTTTTGACCCTACATGATTTTGGCCTGATGGGTCAAATTGGAAATTTGGGAATTGGGACTCTTCCATCTATAAAAGTATGACTCCACTACACAAAGTGATTTCACAATTAATTCAATCCCTCCCATGATCCTGTGAGGCGGGGGACTCATGTAAAACCCACTTAGTAACTGGAAAAACAGACTTGGGTGATGGTGAGCTGCTCAACAACATTAATTGCTGAGTAATGTCATGTCCTCATCTAGATCCTGCTATTATAGTTTGTTACTCAACTACTTGTGTCTCCAACTTTTGTCACATTTTCCACAACTTCTAGCATAAGACTGGGCATATGGTGGGTATTTATTATGACTGGTAGAAAGGATTTTTATCAAAAATGGCCAACATTTGTAAAGCATCTTATGGATTGCAAAGAACATTCACATCCATCTTATGGATTGCAAAGAACATTCATATCCATCCTCTTTCTATTAAAATATTTGCTGAGGAGTTATGAATAAGTGAATGGGCACAAGGTTTGAAATGGAAATTAGATGTTTGTACCAGCATCTTTTCAAACTCCCTGAATATTCAGGAGGGCAATTGCATGGTCCTTGCCCATGGACGACCTGCATCTCTAGTAGAGTTAAGTTCATGCCTTGATTCTTCATTCTTAATGCTCATTCTTCCCAGCATCCATCCTGTAGCATCTCATGGAGTGGTAAACCTACATCTTAAGTTTAATCATGCCTCTGCCTCTGACTACCAGCATGAGGTTGGAAAAATCATTTCTCTGGGTTTCAGTATCTGCATGTGAAAAAGGGGAGAGCTGGACTAGATTGGTGGCAAATGCAAGGCAAGTATATGCATCTCTCCTCACCTAGGCACAAGCCAGGGACTGCTAATTGATTGTACAACTTCTCATCCACTGCATTTGGATGCAGGCTCAAAATCCTTTGACTCCAGACTGCCAGGCAGCCATTACAAATGAACTGAGTTAGCATTGAGGAAGAAACCAATTAGCCATTCTGGCAATGGATGGTTTTTGAGTTCCCTTACAGCTATCCTTTGTTCTCTGGTTTTAAAAGGTCAGGACTGCGAGGAGAGCATCCTGCAAGCTGTTATCATCCTAAGGTGGAACTGGCAGCATAACTTGGGATGGCCAGGGCATTGATGATGCTCAGCAATTTCCTTAAAGCAGTGTTTCCCAGGTTTGCCTGAACATTAGAAGCATCTTGGCAGCTTTAAAAAAACTTGAGGTAGAGGTATATCATACATATGGTAAAGTGCATACATTTTAGGTGTGCAGCTTGATGGACTTTACATGCATATATATTTGTGTAACCACTATCCTAATCAAGACAGAACATTTCCTGCAACCACAAAGGAGACCTTCTATCCCTTTTCATTAATACAGTAGGGGTAACCACTATTCTGTTTTCTCCTCCACAGATTAATTTCTGATCTTGAATTTTATATAAAGTGTGTGGTCTTTTCTGTCTAGCTTTTGAGATTCACCCATGTTGTTGAGTGCATTGGTAGTTAGCTTAGTTATATTGCCACTTAATATTTTATTGCATGAATATATCATGCATTATCCATTTCCCTGTTGATGGGTGTTTGGACTAGTTCCATGTTTGCACTGTTGTGAGGAGAGGGGCTCTGAGCATTCCATACTTACCTTCTGGTGGACATATGCTCTCATTTCTCTAGGAGTGAAGTGGCTTGCTGGGTCTGAGGGCAAAGGTACAGCTAATTTTCATTATTTGTAAATTCTGTATTGTGAATTTGCTAAAATATACTTGTAGCCCCAAAAGTTGATACCCATGCACTTTGGCAGTCATTTGTGGCCATGTGCAGAGTGGCAGAAAATTTGAGTTGCTCTTTCCAGCTGAGGTCAAACAAGGAAACTGCCTTTTTGTTTCAGCTCTCATTCTGAAAGCAACTGTCGTTTTCAGTATGTATTTAGTGCCATGGGTTTGGTTTTTTTTTTTTTTTGCATTTCTGTGCTTTTTGTTGGTAATTTCCATGTTTAAAATGGCCCCAAGCCAAATGTTGAAGTACTATCTATGTTCCTAAGATCAGGAGGCTGTGATGTGCCTTATGGAGAAAATACATGTGTTAGATAAGTTTCGTTCAGGCATGAGTGATAGTGCCATTGGCCATGAGTTCAATGCTAATGAATCAACAATATATATAAGATAAGATGTCTTTAAACAGAAACACACATAACTCAAGGTTATGTATTGATTGGCTGATGAAAATGTTATGACCAGAGGGTCATGAAAGCCTAAGCCTGTATTTTCCCCAAGAGCAGCGGTTCAGTATTTACTAACTCAGCATTCATCATGACTTTATAGGATACAACTACTGCAAATAATGAGAACTGACTGTATGTTCAACTTTAATAAATACTGTTCAATAATTTGCTAAAGTGATTATATCATCTGAGGAGCTTTTAAAACTCCCCATTGGTCAAGGCACACCCAGATCAATTAAATTAGCATGTCTGGTTGGGGGACCCAGAGACAGTGGTCTTAAAGCCAGTGATTGTCACTGATAGAAATACAGGAGGGAAAAAAAAAAAAAAAGAAATACAAGGAGAGAAGACAGGGCAGTCACAACAGGAACACTGTCTATATATATAGCTGTCTCTCTCTCTCTATAGAAGAATAGTTGTTGCTTTCACTTGCATGTATTCTTTTGGGTTCTTTTTATTAAGTGTTTCACTCTCTCTGTATGGTTTGTGCATTTAAAAACATACAATCAATAGGAAAAAAACAATCGCTCGCCTGAAAGATAAACGACAAGAACTATCCCCATAGCAAGGTGCAACTCTAACTCACAGGCCTGGGCTTGATTATAAAGAGCAAACAACCACTTGGCCAACAGAAATAAAGAACTACCGACCAGGCACACGTGCATCTCTCAGCACCTGTAATCTTGAGCAAAGGTGGAGAACAGGGAAGTCATGTAGCAATCAGAAAGTTGTTGCAACAGGAAGTCAAGGTGACAACTGATTTCCAAGTGCAAAAGAATAGCTCTGTGTTATTAGGAAATCAGTATCTCCTGTCAAAGCCAGCAGTGCCAAGTTCTTCACAAACTTAGCTGAAAAAAATCAAACTTCCACTATCCCAAGAGGATTGGCTTTGTTGTTGAAATAATTATAACCGCTTGGGTTAGATGGTGAGATTGTAAGATCCACTCCTCATTTACCAAGACAATCAAGAGCTGCTTAAGGCACTTCCTTTACCTGGACTTCTGGCACCACCTAAAGATATCTATGTATTTACCTCCAGGGTGGGAAGCTCCAGTCATTAGTACTCAGGGTTGAACTGGAAATTGCTGAAGGCCTGTCTGAGTTGTCTAGCAATTCTCAAAGTGAGGTTCCCAGACCACAGCAATAGTATCATCTGAAACTTGTTAGACATGCAAATGTTCAGGCACCATCCCAGTAGGGTTGTCAGATAACACAGGATGCCCAGTTAAATGAGAACTTAAGATAAATAACAATGATTTGTTCGGATAAAAAACAATGATTTTTGGTTTTTTTTAGTGTAAGTATGTTCCAAGCAATATTTGGGATTGAGTATTTATAATATTTGGGACTGTTTAACTGAAATTCAAATATAACTAGGAGTCATGTATTTTTATTAGCAAATCTGATGACCCTATATCTCAGACCTATGGAATCCAAAACTCTGGGGGTGGGGTTCAACAAAATGTATTTCAAGGAACCTCCCCAGTGATTTGTATGTATGCTAAAGCTTAAGGACCATTGCCCTGGTTTCAGCTTTCTATCATACCTAGTTGGTCAAGGAAAGGATTAATTTTACTGTAGTCATATCTCCATGCTTGGACTTTTAAAAATTAATTAATTAATTAATTAAGTTCAATGAGCCAACATTTTCCTAACAAGAAATATCTGAGAGCTAAGCCCAATTTTTTTTCTCAAGTTGGAACTAAATAACTCATTATCTAGGTCCCTTTGTAACTCATGTTGGGCAGGGCACCGATTAGTCTCAAGAATTGACTTTCTCTCTAGGTACAGGTGGATGCTTCAGGGAGCACCTTTCCTGGGTTTTGGTGGCTGCCCCCATTGCAGTTTGCTATTGCGTGGGACCTCTGACCAGACAGGTGGCAAGGTTGTCTGTGTCTGTGACCCATGGCAAGATCGAGGTACAGACTTCTTTGTCTTCATTGTTGCCACACAACAGTAGCTGTTGTACTTTTTTTTACCTCTGGGATCCCACAAAAGTCTTGTCTCATCTGAATAAGGTGACAGTTAATATAATGATGCCATCCTTATGCTTCTTTTCACAGCAGCACCTACTGCTTGACTATAGGAACCCACTATTACAGAGTATCTGAGCAGGGTAGGTCCAGGGCAAAATAACTAGAGTCTGAGTAATGGTGATAACTAAAAATAACCAGTATTTATTGAGCACCTACTATATGCTAGGCATTATGCTAAGTGTATAACATATAACATCACAGGGCTTATTAGTCTTCATAATATCCTGTGAATTCAGGACTATTTTCCTCATTTTAAGGTAAGGAAGTTGAGTTTTAGCAAGGGTATATAACTTGCTTACATTCTCACAACTAGGGAACAAAAATTTTTTTTTTAAAGATTTTATTTATTTATTTGACAGAGAGAGACATAGTGAGAGCAGGAACACAAGCAGGGGGAGTGGGAGAGGGAGAAGCAGGCTTCCCGCAGAGCAGGGAGCCCGATGCGGGGCTCGATCCCAGGACCCTGGGATCATGACCCGAGCCAAAGGCAGACGCTTAACAACTGAGCCACCCAGGCGCCCCGGGAACAAAATTTTTGAATGCCCATTTGTCCAACTCCACAGCTAGTGCTCTAAACCATAATGTCCATTGCTTTCCTCTTGGGAAATTAACATTAGTTAAAAGCCTCTGTGCTAAACACCACATTCATTGGCCCATATCAGGCCCCTACTATGGGCAGGCACTGTGCTAGGTGCTATGGCACTCAGAAGTACCTTAGATACAGTCCTTGTACTCTGAGAGTCATACATGGTGATGGGGAATAGGTTTGAAATAATAACCAATATCTCTCCTCCTGTGTATTTATCCTCCCTTCTGGAGCCAGCTCTGCACTCATGCAAGTAGTGGGCAGCAGAAAACACAAAAGGAAGGAAACTCTCTTCTTGGCTTTTGAATTTTGGAAGTTTAATATTTTGGAGGATAGGAAGGACTCCCCTAATGGGTAAAATATTTAGGAGAATACTTCATGAGGGGAGCAAATCTTTCCCATCTTAGACTAGAAATGGATTTCCAGGATAGAAGAGGGAAAGATGGCTCACAGAAAGTGAGGGTATTTGGTCCTGTTTCCTGAGTCATGTCCTAGGAAGGCAATAGACAACCCCCAACCCCACTGGTGTAGACTACACAAACAGGGTGGCCTTGTACCCTACTGCCTGAGTGGGGCTCAGAAAGATGGCAAATCCCAGGGTAGAAATGGCAATGCTAGTATCTGGGCAGGCAAGGCTTTGGATGCTCTTATGGAGTTTCATACACTTCAGCATGGCACAGTCCCGAACAGTGAACTTTTATGTACCCCAAATGGGCATTGAAATAGCATCAAGAACTTCTAGACATGAAAGAGCCACAGATGGGAACAAGGGGTATCTCCATGGCAATGTATATGGACCTATGCCTACCTTAGGACTCTTCAGTGTGGAGGGATGACACTGAAGATCAGATGGTCCTTACCCAGTAATGGCACCAAACTTAGCTCCCCCAAAACTTAGATGCCATCCCTGGAAAGTAACTGCAAGTTAACTGAGATAAAATTTCTGCTATCGAGGCTGAATGGGGACTTGAAATAGAAATTAAGACTAGTGATAGGAAAATGGGAACAGTTGTCTGGCTCACTTGTGCCAGGAAAATTTGTGGAAGACTTTGGAATTGGTGAAAAAGATCACTGGGTATCCTGTCTAGGGCACTCTTCTAGGCTATCTTAGCCTTTCATTGCCTTAGAGCTATCTTACAGCTCTATACATTATAGCAAAACTATAGTAATTAAAATGATTCTTGTCCATAGAAATATAAATAATGTCAGTTAATTGCAATTGTCAATACAATTAATTATTGCCCAGTAGGTATTGGCTAGTTTTGCATTTGTTTATAGACTAATTTCAGCATTTTTGATTGTCTATATATGTGGGTGTTTTTTTTTTTTTTGTTTTTTTTTTAAAGATTTTATTTATTTATTTATTTATTTGAGAGCGAGCGAAAGAGAAACAGCATGAGAGAGGAGAGGGTCAGAGGGAGAAGCAGGCTCCCCGCCGAGCAGGGAGCCCGATGTGGGACTCGATCCCGGGACTCCAGGATCATGACCTGAGCCGAAGGCAGTCGCTTAACCGACTGAGCCACCCAGGCGCCCTATGTGGGTGTTTTTAAAATTCTCTTTTGAGCTGATTACAGCATCTTACTGGTTCCTTCATTAATTGAAGAGTTAAGTAAATTTTTGATGTGTATTCATTTTATAACTGCATGAGAATTGTAGTTTTACCTTTGAAAAAAAATTATTTTTGACTTCTGATTTCTGGTCTGTATGTAAGGAACTTAGAAGTCTCCACTCTCTCTAAACAACCAGTAAAAATCTGAGCAAGATGAAAAATCAAAAACTCTTCTTAGGTTTATCAGAGAAGTGAGGTCACAGGGCATACTGGTACCCCCAAAATTGGAGAGATGGACAGGTGGATACAGAGAATCACAACTTACTGCTTCAGAAACCCCCAAGCAAAGAGCTCCATGTGTACCAATTCCATGGTGGGAAAACCTGGATTATAATTGATGATTTGCTGTAGGCTCAGTGTGGACAAGTCTGAGAAGTAAAAACTTCAGGGAGACCCAGACATTTGGGGCCCCTTATGCTTTTGCAAGTTTTACCTCCAGGAGCTCTACAAAATTCTCACAGTGAAGATGGAAAATAATCCCCTCAAGCTTCCCACTGGAGGAGCCATTTTGAAATCCCAAGACCATTCTGTTCTTCTCAACAAGATTTGCACTCAACAGAAGCTATTTTACCAGAGCCTAATCTATTGGGGTTTTATCAGAACCTAAGCAACCTAGAGGAAGCAAAATATCCAAGTCCAGACTCCATTAGCCATCCTATACCATGTAAAGGAGTGGGGAAAAAAACAGAAAAGCACTTAGAAAGTTCATAGCCAATGATTATATAAGTGAAATGAATAACAATGATATGAGGGATTGGAAGGAGGAATTAAGAACGTTTTGTTATTGTAAGGTACTTGCACTACCTGTGAAACAGCACAGCATAGTATCATTTGGAAGGGAAAGCAACCAACAGGAAGTGTGTCATCAACTCAGCCACCTGTGTGGGCAAGTGGGGCTTGAGTCTGCTGGGCAAACTGTAAGCCAGTATAGAAAAGGCTACAATAGTTATTATACTCATGGCAAAGGAGCTGAGATATTAAAAGAAAATTATCCTCTAACACTTGTCTGAGTTGGAGGTTGAGACTCGTACCTGCTCGATGCTTTTGTGGAAGTAGAAGAGGCATAACGGTCACGGGCCAGATGATTAGTTTTGTCTGGGGCATGGGGTGGTAAATCAGGGAAACAAAGATGGTGATGGTGAAGGGTCTCAGTGAAAGTTTTGTGGGTAAGAAAGGAAGGGTCTCCCAAACAGAACACTAGAGGAGTGGAAGTGGGGAACAGTGTGGTGAGTCTGGGGGATGATATATCATCTGGCCACCCCATCATGCTAGCATTGGTGCTATAGAATCATGGGCTGGAGAGGGGGCAGGGAGCGGAGGGATGGACCACCACCAGTCAGAGGGTCTTATGTGTCTGGACTTTGTCTGGGAAGCAAGGGAGAGGCATGGAAGGTTTTGTGTGTGCGTGTGTGTGGGGGCAGTGGTTCCAGTCATATAAGGGCCCTAAAGTAGGTTGCAGGTGTGAGCAACAAAGGTGAAGGGAACAGAAGTGGGAGCTGGGCACACAGAAATGATCTATTTACTCAGGTCACTACAGCAAAATACCACAGACTGGGGGGCTTAACCAACACAAACCTATTTCCTCACAGTTCTGAAGGCTGAAAGTCCAAGCCCTAGGTGCCAGCAGGTTGATTTCTGGTGAGATCTCTCCTTGGCTTGCAGACATCTGCCTCCCTGTGGTATTCTCAGTTGGCCTTACCACCTCGCCTGCCTGCCCCTGGGGTCTTTTCCTCTTCTTATAAGGACACCAGTCTTACTGGATTAGGGATTCATACTAATGGCCTCATTTAACCATAATCACCTCTTTAACAATCCTGCCGCCTAATTATAGTCACATTAGGAGTTAAGGCTTTAACCTGTGGATTTTGGGTGGCACAGTTCAGTCCATGACAAATGGTGAGAAGGAATTGAGGCCATCTGGGTAGAGTCTCGACAGTGTCCACCAGTGAACACCTCACTGTACCTTCTTTAGTGATCACTTTGCATTGTGGGTGTGTAGTGAGCCTCTTTCACTGGAATCCCCCAGTCTTGCACAAGAGCCATCCCACCCCATGCCTGCACAGTTCACCATTACCATGTTCTCAGTCTTCAGTCATCTGCAGGGCTGGGTCACTTCATTAGAGTAGAAAGGACCTCTGAAAGGGCTGAGGGCATGGTCTCATTTTGCAGGTGCAGGGAACAGAGGCCTTGGGCATGCCAAATGCCTCCCTGGAAGTCTACCATCTTTGTGGTAGAGGGGGCTCATCATCCAGGCCTCCAGACTCAGCAGGGGATGAAGCCATAGCTTTCATTGGATGCTGCTTCTTTTTCTGTGTAGAAGAACGTATGGATTTTCTCCCCTCCCCACTCCCCATCAGATTGGGGAATTTGCTTCTGGCCACCAGGGATGCAAACTTTTACTCGGGGTTAATGGTATTTACACCAGTGTGCAACACCAACTGGCACTTTAGACAGTCTCTGCAAGTAAGCTGCTCCATAAACAAACAGGAGCATATGGAAATTTTCTGACAGGTTGAATATTTATAATTCAGATTGCTGAGTTGCCAAGCTGGAAATGTGTTTTCTTCTCTGACACAATGTCTTTGAGGTGGGAGGTAAATGGAGGTCAGATTTCTGGGGCTGCAGATGGGAAGAGACTTGGTGATTGGGTGAGCTGGCTGCACAGGGTGGGAGGGGGTCAGCAGTTCATTCACAGACAACAAGAAGGACACCTCTTGAGAAATCCCTTTCCCTTAACCAGCTGGTTTACACTGGCACTAGCCCTCCTCTTGAAAGAAGCAACTTGTTTGATAAGCAACACGCTCATACTGGGCTATGGTTTATGGGGGCTTCTCTCTGGTAGGGGTAGAGGGATGTCATCTCAGCAGAGACATCTCTCCCTCACTCCTATTTGCCACAGCAAATACTCAGTGGGAATTCTTTTTTTTTTTTTTTTAAGATGTATTCACTTGAGAGAGAGAAAAAACGCAGGAGGGAGGAGCAGAGGGAGAGTCTTTTATTTATTTATTTATTTATTCTTATGTTAATCCCCATACATTACATCATTAGTTTTAGATGTAGTGTTCCATGATTCATTGTTTGTGCATAACACCCAGTGCTCCATGCAGAACATGCCCTCCTCAATACCCACCACCAGGCTAACCCATCCTCCCACCCCCCTCCCCTCTAGAACCCTCAGTTTGTTTTTCAGAGTCCATCGTCTCTCATGGTTCGTCTACCCCTCCGATTTCCCCCTCTTCATTCTTCCCCTCCTGCTAAGGGAGAGTCTTTTTAAAAAAGTTTTTTTATTTAAATTAAATTAAATTAACATATACTGTATTATTAGTTTCAGAGGTAGAATTCAGTGATTCATCATTTGTTACAACACCCAGTGCTTATTACATCAAGTGCCCTCCTTAATGCCCATCCCCCAGTTATTCCATTCCTCCACTCCCCTCCCCTCCAACAATCCTCAGTTTGTTCCCTACAGTTAAGAGTCTCTTATGGTTTGCCTTCCTCTCTGTTTTTGTCTTATTTTTCCTTCCCTTCCCCTGTGTTCTTCTGTTTTGTTTCTTAAATTCCACATATGAGTAAAATCATATGGCATTTGTCTTTCTCTGACTGACTTATTTTGTTTAGCATAATACTCTCTAGTTCCATCCACATAGTTGCAAATGGCAAGATTTCATTCTTTTTGATGGGTGGGTAGTATTCCATTGCATATATATATATATATATATATATATATATATATATATATATATATA